>NW_028164736.1:72500-192308 GCF_964263955.1 Coregonus lavaretus
CAGCGGGGTAGCGACGGCTAGGAGAGAGGAGACACTACCATTAGAAACTATCGTTAGCCACACTGTTCAGTACCCAACAGAGGGGTAGCGACGGCTAGGAGAGAGGAGACACTACCATTAGAAACTATCGTTAGCCACACTGTTCAGTACCCAACAGCGGGGTAGCGACGGCTAGGAGAGAGGAGACACTACCATTAGAAACTATCGTTAGCCACACTGTTCAGTACCCAACAGAGGGGTAGCGACGGCTAGGAGAGAGGAGACACTACCATTAGAAACTATCGTTAGCCACACTGTTCAGTACCCAACAGAGGGGTAGCGACGGCTAGGAGAGAGAGGAGACACTACCATTAGAAACTATCGTTAGCCACACTGTTCAGTACCCAACAGAGGGGTAGCGACGGCTATGATTTCCCTGCCTACCCAACTATCCCAAACGGTTGGTTGGTGTAGCAGAAAAAGTGTTACAGAAGTGACACTGCCCCCACACATTCTTGGATAAACATAGTGCATGTTAAAACAGTCATTGGTTTATAAGTCAACCTATTTGTTTGAAGGATCTATTCAGGCCTAGCCGTTGGAGTGAAGACATTGGCCCACGGTATGTAACCTAGCACCAGTTCCTTTTCAAGCAGGCGAAAGTACAGACGTAATACAATTCTCTTAAAAATAAACCAGAGAACAGGAAATGAAAGAAGGGTCATGTGACTCGTAAGGGGAATACCAAGACCAACTAGACCTGCTTCCTCATCTGATCTAACCGAAACATAGTGAACTTTGTGTTTTATGGAAACAGATCCTACCAAGAAACCACAGTGGAAAGCACCCAACACCAACTATCTTCAGGACAGCCTCAATTCGTCGGGGCATGGACTCTACAAGGTGTCAAAAGCGCTCCACAGGGATGCTGGCCCCATGTTGACTCCAATGCTTTCCACAGTTGTGTCAAGTTGGCTGGATGTCCTTTGGGTGGTGGACCATTCTTGATACACACTGGAAACTGTTGCACGTGAAAAAGCCAGCAGCTTTGGAGTTCTTGACAAACTCAAACCGGTGCGCCTGGCACCTACTACCATACCCCGTTCAAAGGCACTTAAATCATTTGTCTTTCCCATTCACCCTCTGAATGGCACACATACACAATCCATGTCTCAAGGCTTAAAAGTCCTTATTTAACCGGTCTCCTCCCCTTCATCTACCCTGATTGAAGTGGATTTAACAAGTGACATCAATAAGGGATCATAGTCTGTCATGGATGGATTGCTCTCACACACACACACCCTGAACCATGAAAAACCACCCCAGACCATTATTCCTCCTCCACCAAACTTTACAGTTGGCACTATTGGGGCAGGTAGCGTTCTCCTGGCATCCGCAAAACCCAGATTCGTCCCCGTTTCCACTATTCCAGAGTCCAATGGCGGCGAGCTTTACACAACTCCAGCAAATGCTTAGCATTGCGCATGGTGATCTTAGGCTTGTGTGCGGCTGCTCAGCCATGGAAACCCATTTCATGAAGCTCCCGACAAACAGTTATTGTGCTGACGTTGCTTCCAGAGGCAGTTTGGAACTCGGTAGTGAGTGTTGCAACTGAGGACAGACGATTTTTATGCACTACACGCTTCAGCACTCGGCGGTCCTGTTCTGTGAGCTTGTGTGGCCTACCACTTCGCGGCTGAGCCGTTGTTGCTCCTAGACATTTCCACTTCCCAATAACAGCACTTACAGTTGACTGGGGCAGCTCTAGCAGGGCAGAAATTTGACGAGCCGACTATGACGGTGCCACGTTGAAAGTTACTGAGCTCTTCAGTAAGGCCATTCTACTGCCAATGTTTGTCTATGGAGATTGCATGGCAGTGTGCTCGATTTTATACACCTGTCAGCAACGGGTGTGGCTGAAATAGCGGAATCCACTAATTTGAATGGGTGTCCACATACATACAAAAAGTATATTATATATATATATATATATATATATATATATATATATATATATATATATATATATATATATATACATGTATGTGTGTACACACAGTTGGCCTTGAAAAGAAAACCTAGGGAAGACACAAAAATATAACGGTTCAGATTCATGGATGTAAGCACAAATGTTGCATTGACTGAGGGAAGGAGTGCCGAAGAAGCTGATGGATGCACAGCCGTTGCCAAATAAACCACCAGTGTGATTAGATAGCTACTCATGTGACAAAAGAAAACAATTACGGAGCAGAAACCCCGGTGACGTCGCCCAGTTAGCCTGGACCCGTAGGAGTGGGTCATTGTAATTAACAGCCTGAAGAGAGATGACAGACAGAGCAGGGCCTGTGTTTTTGTAACCACGAAACGTTCCCGAGAAGGGGAGAGGTAGTAGCTGTCAAAACCTTCTGTGGTTCTGCCCCAAAACCTTCGGTGGTTCTGCCCCAAAACCTTCTGTGGTTCTGCCCCAAAACCTTCTGTGGTTCTGCCCAACCCAGGCCTCTGTGGCCGTGGTAGGCAGCCCAATGTGAAACAATCGCTCTTGTTCGTATTAATCGATAATACCTTCACACTGCAGTGAGTCAATCATTCACTCCCATCTTCCTACAGTAGAGGTAGACCCCCCCCCCCCCCACCCCCCTCCTCATTTTCTCCTCAGTGGTCAGGTCACATGACTAGGCAGACAAAAAAAAAAAAGTTGTTGCCCAAAATGACGTGCTGGACCTAGCCATCACAAGGACATTTCAGCATTGTCTAACTGACTCCAGCGAGCAAAGCCTTTCTGCTACATGTTACAGTGCCAGTGAGTCAGCATAGATAGCTATTCACGTTTTTACCACCTACTTTGAAAACATCACAAGGGGGGGGGATAAACATCACAAAAACAGGCTACATTTTCGGGAGTCTGTGCTGCTACTTTAGCCTACAGTAAACAGTGTCATAAGGATTGGAATTATTGGCCAGCTTGGCTTTGAATGGGCCGGTGAAAACAGCCGGCCAAGTTAAGGACCATTCACGACTCACACGAGTGACGAGTGATCAATCTTACGTTTGGGTTTGATGATGAAGAGTAATAGAATGCCAGAGCTGCTTGTAGCCTACGCCACTAAGAGCTGCTTGTAGCCTACGCCACTAAGAGCTGCTTGTAGCCTACGCCACTAAGAGCTGCTTGTAGCCTACGCCACTAAGAGCTGCTTGTAGCCTACGCCACTAAGAGCTGCTTGTAGCCTACGCCACTAAGAGCTGCTTGTAGCCTACGCCACTAAGAGCTGCTTGTAGCCTACGCCACTAAGAGCTGCTTGTAGCCTACGCCACTAAGAGCTGCTTGTAGCCTACGCCACTAAGAGCTGCTTGTAGCCTACGCCACTAAGAGCTGCTTGTAGCCTACGCCACTAAGAGCTGCTTGTAGCCTACGCCACTAAGAGCTGCTTGTAGCCTACGCCACTAAGAGCTGCTTGTAGCCTACGCCACTAAGAGCTGCTTGAAGCCTACGCCACTAAGAGCTGCTTGAAGCCTACGCCACTAAGAGCTGCTTGTAGCCTACGCCACTAAGAGCTGCTTGTAGCCTACGCCACTAAGAGCTGCTTGTAGCCTACGCCACTAAGAGCTGCTTGTAGCCTACGCCACTAAGAGCTGCTTGTAGCCTACGCCACTAAGAGCTGCTTGTAGCCTACGCCACTAAGAGCTGCTTGTAGCCTACGCCACTAAGAGCTGCTTGTAGCCTACGCCACTAAGAGCTGCTTGTAGCCTACGCCACTAACAGCTGCTTGTAGCCTACGCCACTAAGAGCTGCTTGTAGCCTACGCCACTAAGAGCTGCTTGTAGCCTACGCCACTAAGAGCTGCTTGTAGCCTACGCCACTAAGAGCTGCTTGTAGCCTACGCCACTAAGAGCTGCTTGTAGCCTACGCCACTAAGAGCTGCTTGTAGCCTACGCCACTAAGAGCTGCTTGTAGCCTACGCCACTAAGAGCTGCTTGTAGCCTACGCCACTAAGAGCTGCTTGTAGCCTATGCCACTAACAGCTGCTTGTAGCCTACGCCACTAAGAGCTGCATGTAGCCTACGCCACTAACAGCTGTGGGAGACGGGGAGTGAATCAAACATCACATTACGGCACAAAGCAGCACAAAAGACTACTGACTCAGAAAACCCCTGACTGAGACAGTTAGCCCATTTGATAGCCGTTGATGACGAGAGGGGGCAAATCAAAGTTTATTAGTCGCATACACAGTTTAGCAGGATGTTAAAGCGGGTGCAGCCAAATGCTTAAGCAGCACTCCAATTGAAGTAAGGTGTGTCAAAGAACTAGTCTAATACTGATTGTCGATTTTGTGCTGTCAGCATTGCAAACTAAACGCTCTACAAATGACCCCAAAACTAAAAAAGAGGAAAACAAGAGCAAATGTATTGCAGGAACTGATACCTTAGCCTGTAGTTCTGCAAAAATGAGAAATCATACGACTGACACTCGCTATGAGTAATCATACAATTTCATATCACACAGGGCATTCCAAAAACCAAGTCAACAAGGAACAAGCTAGTTATAAATAGGCCTAGCTATTGTCTGTCACACAGAGCCGCAACAAGCAACCCTTCAATCTCCACACCAAACTAGGACACTAAAGCAAAAAGGTAACAAGCTTGTGCATGTTTACTACAACCAAGTTATTGTAATGATACTAGCCAATTAGGCCTATGGGGAAGTGAGTTCTGCTTGTTAAGCACAGAGCATGTACAGGGGGACCTATACGGGATGTGACACACTGATTGATTTAGGGAACGTGTTGGGTATTCGCCAGCTAAAAGACTCTGGATCTGAATCATCGCAATCCTCTTGGAATAGACAATGGAACAGCAACATTATACATGTTTAGGCGAACATCTATTGCTGACGGTGTAGACTTAAAATCAGAAATAATCTGCATGATCAAAAAGTGAAGTGAAACCCTAACCTGATAAATTCCCCCCATGAGAACAGAACATAAGAAGAAGAAATTAAAAAACGTCTACCGAATAAAGCCACACTAGCTTTCACTTCCTGTAGGCCTGCTTACCCTCCTACCCACCTACCCTCACCTAGGCCTGCTTACCCTCCTACCCACCTACCCTCACCTAGGCCTGCTTACCCTCCTACCCACCTACCCTCACGTAGGCCTGCCTAACCACCCATGAAGATGTACCTGTCCTACACCCTTTGTCCCCATTTTGTCTCAACAACAATCATTTGTTGGGACTGCTGCATTAGGAATGTAGTTGGGCAAAAGAACTATGAGGATATGAACGATGAGAAAGATAGGCCCATCTATCATGTACCTGTACCATCTATAAATCACTTCTAGGCAAATCCCCGCCTTATCTTAGCTCATTGGTCACCATAGCAACACCCACCCGTAGTCTGCGCTCCAGCAGGTATATCTCACTGGTCATCCCCAAAGCCAACACCTCCTTTGGCCGCCATTCCTTCCAGTTCTCTGCTGCCAATGACTGGAAGAAGTTGCAAAAATCTCTGAAGTTGGAGACACTTATCTCCCTCACTAACTTTAAGCATCAGTTGTCAGAGCACCTTACCGATCACTGCACCTGTACACAGCCCATCTGAAATTAGCCAGCCCAACTACCTCATCCCTATATTGTTATTTATTTTGCTCATTTGTACCCCAGTATCTCTATTTGCACATCATCTCTTGCACATCTATCATTCCAGTGTTAATACTAATTGTAATTATTTTGCACTATAGCCTATTTATTGCCTTACCTCCATAACTTGCTACATTTGCACACACTGTATATATATGTATTTCTGTTGTATTTTTGACTTTGTTTTGTTTTACCCCATATGTAACTCTGTGTTGTTGTTTTTATCGCACTGCTTTGCTTTATCTTGGCCAGGTCGCAGTTGTAAATGAGAACTTGTTCTCAACTGGTTTACCTGGTGAAAAATGGGTGAAATAAAATAAAATAAATAAACCTGTCCAAAGCTGACTCAGTGGTGGATGGACTACATCAAGAGTACACTCAAACTACATTAAATAAAAGAGAACGGTGAACAGGAAAACAGGTTAGAGGGATAGATTGATTTGAGAGGACAACAGAACCATACTTTGTTTCCCTAAAGATTCTCTATGTGAAGGATAGAGTACAGACTCACTGTACACTTCTGTTTTTTGATTTGTTAACATTGACCCAAAGTGTGTGATATACAATAATATATGTGGTGATATAACAATTGTTCCATTAATATGTGCAGGAAGCTGTAATAAAAAATAAATTTAAAAAAAAACGTGTAAGAATACACTGGCCTAGCTAGTTACTATGTTGTTTATGTTTGACTAATGCTTCACACCAATGTCTGAGCTAAAATTAGCTAGTATGAGCTGCTTTGATATTTATATATGGTGGCTTTTAGAAATTTTCAACATGATAGCCTCTGTAGCTCAATTGGTAGAGCACGGCGCTTGTAACGCCAGGGTAGTGGGTTCGATCCCCGGGACCACCCATACACAAAAATGTATGCACGCATGACTGTAAGTCGCTTTGGATAAAAGCGTCTGCTAAGTGGCATATTATTATTATTATAGCCAAATAGCCATCGTTAGTTACCTCCCTAGGAAGCGTCATAACGCAACAATGATTAGCCAACGTTAACTAGCTAGTACGAAGTCAATGCTGCTACATCAGCTAGTTAGTTAGTTAGTTACACATCTCGAATGTGCAAAAAGTGACGGAATAGGTTTAAAATGTATCAGCGACATTACTACTGACATGTTTACGAAAACGAAAGTAACCTCGATACTTTGATACAAAGTGACAATTATGTGGCTAATCATACATTCTACGTTGTATCATATTACCTGCGGAGACGAAAAGCAGAGCGAGGTACAGCATGACTGCACTGTTTGAAGTTCCTCTTGTTCTATCGAGCGTATTTGACTGTCGGTCTAGTTGTGAGTGGTCGCTCTTGGCTTCTGTCATACTTTATACTGTCTTTGTTCATATGACGCCACACCGTCAGGTGACCACTGAGCCCGGACATGTGACCACTGAGCCCGGACATGTGACCACTGAGCCCGGACATGTGACGGTCTTGTCTTGGCGTCTTTGATTGATCGGGTGTTTCCACAAATTACCTTTTACTGTCATTTTTTTGCGTTTAAAGTAGATAGTGTATAATTATGTAGTAACATAATTGCAATTATATGTAGACAAACATACTCATTGTTCACCCCCACATTGACAAAAAATACACTTTATTTCTCATCACATTGCCTGGATTGATCCTTAGCTAGTTTATTTTTATTTAACCTTTATTTAACTAGGCAAGTCAGTTAATAACAAATTGTTATTTACAATGACGGCCTGGCAAAAGGCAAAAGGCCTCCTGCGGGGACGGGGGCTGGGATTAAAAATATAATAAAAATATAGGACAAAACACACACATCACGAAAAGGGAGACACCGCAACACTACATAAAGAGAGGCCTAAGACAACAACATAGCATGGCAGCAACACATGACAAAACAGCATGGTAGCATCACAACATGACAACAACATGGCAGCAACATAACATGGCTGCAGCACAACATGGTAGCAGCACAAAACATGGTACAAACATTATTGGGCACAGACAACAGCACAAAGGGCAAGAAGGTAGAGACAACAATACATCACGCGAAGCAGCCTCAACCGTCAGTAAGAGTGTCCATGATTGAGTCTATTATAAAAATGAGGAGTACAATATGAGCACATGATAAGATCACTGAGGCCTGAAGGTGATCACTGTATTCAACTGATCTAATTAAACTTGATTTGATTTATACTGAGTGCTGGTACTCAATTTAGTGCATTTACATGCAAATAAATAATCAAATTTAAACATACTGGGCGTTTAGGGTTATCTTTACATAGCCTGACCTGTCCTCTCCCCAGGGAATATGTAGACGTACTACTACAATGTAACGTATTTCTCCAGGCTCCAGATCACATCTACTTTATGTGATTTAATTTTACAGGATGGATTGTGAGAGAGCCACATTTCCTCAAATAAAGGCTATATTGCGTTAGGAGCGATGTGGTGCAACAGCACAAACCTCAAGCGAATGATCATCGATCGGAAACAGATACTTTTCACTTCTGTCTTTTACTGTTGTGACTCAATCAGGGATTCAAAATGTTATTTTTGTACAGAGGTCGCGACTCAATCAGGGATTCAAAATGTTATTTTGTACAGAGGTTGCTTACCGTCATCAGTATGGCTTTTATTGGAAATTGAATTAAATTATGATGACCTACGTTTATCTTGTATATCTTCCTTTACATACAATTTGACTTGGGTGAATGTGAATATTATGTTTACTATATATATATTAAGTAGTGGTCCCCTGGAAAAAGTAAAGTTAGGCCTATTTTATTTCTTTATTTTGTGCCTAGTGATCGACTAGAATATCAATATTTAATGTCATCCCATTGTTGCGTCAAAACGCACCAATCTGTCAAACTGTCTGCGCTACTGAAGACCGGGAGTTTAATTTCTACCCCGCTTCTACATTTAAACAAAGGTAGGCTACAGACTACGGCCAAATGTTTTTTTCCTTTTAAAAAGTGTGAATTAAGAATCGCTTTTGGGTGACAGATTATGATCGCATTTAGGTGAAATAATTGCATAAGGCAGCAGCCAATTTGAAAAATGCAGTTGGCATTGTTTTTTGGTGGAGCCTAAGTATTATTTGCTTTATGGACATGCATTTTTTTTTTTTTTTTTTTTTTGCATTTATCGTAAATATAAAAACTAAGCTACCGTTAGCGTTAGCAATAGCCCAAAAATAAAGTTAAGTCAAATGAGCAACCCAACCATTTTGACTTATGCACTAAGTTTTTTTTTTTTACAGCAAACTCAGTTTACAGCCTACATACACCTGCTACTGCTACTGATGTGCATCGTTTAGGCCTACTAGCCTACATGTAGAGTTGGTTTGCTCATTCTTCCTTTTATGTTTATTGCTGACACTAAATATGTACCTTAGTTATGTAATAAGTGGGACCCTAAAAAAACATATATATTTTTGTATTTAATTACCTGTTGGGTTTTATTTTTTCATTAGAAGGATTTTTCCCAAATGTTCCTCCTTTTTATTAGTAGTTATCTTCAGCTGGAGCTCAAGTGGTTCTCCTTTGAACCCTCAATCATATTTTGTGAGGAAGAGTAACAGTGTGTTTTTGTACAATATCTTCATTTAATTGGGTCTAAATAATGCAGGACATATCTGCTGAGCTCTTTGCTATTGCCTAAATGGTAGCCTACCCACAATTGTATATTTACATTTTCATCATTTAGTAGACAACCTTGTCCTGACTTACAATCAGGCAAATGCGCAATCACAGGTTCTTTCCAAGATCACTTGTGAAATTCTGGGCACCGGATCTGGTCCTGTGACATTACCACAGTTTGGGAAACACATATGGCTTTGTTTACAAAGGCAGCCCAATTCTGATATTTTTCACTTATTAGTCTTTTTACCAATCAGATAATTAGGCAAAAGATCAGAATTTGTCTGCCTGTGTAAACTAAGCCATTGTGAAGGATGCTCAGAAATGTAACTGGGCCTAGTTTCCTTTATCTATAACAACCACTAGAGGGCAATCATTTTAGATACCCATAATGAATAGTAGCCTACAGACAGACAGACAGACTGCAATGGTAGAATTGTAATTCCACTACCCAGTGTTATTCCCTAAACCCCTCTAGTCTAGGTCATTGTTTTCTGAAGTGGTTGAATTCTGCAATCATTGTGGTTTGTTTTGTTGTAATTCCTCGACATGACTGAAGGGAAAATACATGATGTGTTTAAATCCATCCTATTTCTTTCAGGTTTTGTGCAGAGCTGTGGAAAAGTGTGATAGACAGTAATCACTGAAGACAAACAATGGATGTCCATGAGCCTAAAGACAAGTGAGTAGGAGCCTCTTTGTGTTCACTTTGTATGGTGACATCTTCACAATTTTAGAGACTTGCTTCCTCTCCTCTGTCGTCCAACAGAAACAATGGCGTGTGGCTGATCTTTTTCATGCTGGGCTTAGGAACTCTCCTGCCATGGAACTTCTTCATGACAGCCACTATGGTAGCGCACAGAATCTGCTCTTATCATCTACTTTCAGAGTGAACAATAAAATAATACATGCCAGAAATACAATGCCAGAGCTTTTAGCGAGACGTCTGTATTCAGTCTGTATTCATTTCTAAATATGTCTCAAGTGTTACTTTCCAGATCGTCTTGATATTAGCTTGTGACAATTCACAGAGATACTGATACCCCCTTATCTATTTATTAGAATAATTCTACATTAATGTAAATAAATCTACATTAAATTTGATACATTATTGTATTGCATCCACTACCAATGGATAGCACCTACCTGGGTGATGCACGACAGCCATATTGCTCCAGAACTTTCAACACACATTAGCAATGAACTAAAATTAAGGGTCTGTCCTCTGCCCTCTCCACAGTATTTTACCAGCCGTCTCAGAGACCCCACCCAAATATCAACCGACAAACCCTACGACCGTAGCCCTGTGGAGGCCGGTTACAACAACGTATCAACACTTTGTGCAATGGTGCCGTTACTGATCTTCACCTGTCTCAACTCAGTCCTGCATCACAGGTTAGTTAGCCCACCACTTCACCCCCCACATCTTTGAGTTTGCTAATGCATTAAAGCACTACTCCAAAAAGTTACATCTTCATATTTTTTGGGGACAAACTAATATGATAAAGTGTTCATTGTATAGCTTGGCCCAGTTCAGCTCAGTAGTGTTAAAAGTGTACCAGGACCCGCTTGTGATCGACATAAGATTGACCTCGGATTATTTGACTCCGACTCTCTTAACTCCCAGGATTCCTCAAAGGTTCAGGATCATGGGCAGCCTGGCGGTGATTTTGGTGCTGTTTCTTATCACGGCCATCGTGGTGAAAATAGACATGGCACCGGTCCCTTTCTTCACATTAACCATGATCAAGATTGTTATCATAAACTGTGAGTTTTTGGCCCCTTTCTCCTTCTTTTTAACGTGTCAATTCTTTTTCCCCTTGAATTCATCTGAGTTGTCCTGATTGGGCAAAAACAACATAGATCACCAATCAAAAGTTTGGACACGCCTACTCATTCAAGGGTTTTTCTTTATTTTAAACTATTTTTGTACATTGTAGAATAGTAGTGAAGACATCAGAACTATGAAATACCACATATGGAATCATGTAGTAACCAAATAAGTGTTAAACAAATATATTTTATGAAGAGGAGGAAGGGAAGCGCTACTAAGGTACACAATAGTAGATGTTGGTAGACAGATGGTGCTCTTTGGTCAAAGGGGGTGAATTGGTCATCAAAAAGAAAGGAGGACCAAGGCACTCTTCATAATAATATAATATATTTTATATTTGAGATTCTTCAAATAGCCACCCCTTGCCTTGATGACAGCTTTGCACACTCTTGGCATTCTCTCAACCAGCTTCATGAGGTAGTCACCTGGAATGCATTTCAATTAACAGGTGTGCCTTCTTAAAAGTTAATTTGGGGAATTTCTTTCCTTCTTAATGCGTTTGAGCCAATCAGTTGTGTTGTGACAAGGTAGGTGGGGTATACAGAAGATAGCCCTATTTGGTAAAAGACCAAGTCCATATTATGGCAAGAACAGCTCAAATAAGCAAGGAGAAACGACAGTCTATCATTACTTTAAGACATGAAGGCCAGTCAATACGGAAAATGTCAAGAACTTTGAACGTTTCTTAAAGTGCTGTCGCAAAAACCATCAAGCGCTATGATTAAACTGGCTCTCATGAGGACCGCCACAGGAATGGAAGACCCAAGGAGAGTGATGGAGTGCTGCATCAGATGACCTGGCCTCCACAATCCCCCGACCTCAGCCCAATTGAGATGGTTTGGGATGAATCGGATGGCAGACTGAAGGAAAAGCAGCCAACAAGTGCTCAGCATATGTGGGAACTCCTTCAAGACTGTTGGAAAAGCATTCCAGGTGAAGCTGAGAGAATGCCAAGAGTGTGCAAAGCTGTCATCAATCTCAAATATAAAATATATTTTGATTTGTTTAACACTTATTTTGGCTACTACATGATTCCGTATGTTATTTCATAGTTTTGATGTCTTCACTATTATTCTACAATGTAGAAAATAGTAAAAAATAAAGAAAAACCCTTGAATGAGTAGGCGTGTCCAAACTTTTGACTGGTACTGTATATATATATATATTTTTTTTTTAAGGAGCTCAGTCCGGCTTTAAACTTATTCTTGAAAGTTGTAATAGTAGAATGCACAAGGTGTCCAATTTCGAAATTGGGTATTGCATCATCAGAGATGTCCAGATCAACTAGCTGTTTTTTTATTCTGGTTATTTAGCCCATAGATATTGTTGTAATATTTTAGTCACTCAGTTATCACATGAATTCACATTAGACATGGCAAAATGTATAGAATTGCAAGAAAATTGGCTTTAAAACGGCAACATTTTCCTTGCACCCCATGACAAAATGTGTACAATTGCGGGGGGGGGGGGGGGGGGGAGGTGGCATCATGAGGAAGGAAAATTATGTGGATATATTGAAGCAACATCTCAAGACATCAGTCAGGAAGTTAAAGCTTGGTCGCAAATGGGTCTTTCAAATGGACAATGACCCCAAGCATACTTCCAAAGTTGTGGCAAAATGGCTTAAGGATGACAAAGTCAAGGTATTGGAGTGGCCATCACAAAGCCCTGACCTCAATCCTATAGAAAATTAGTTTTTTAAAACTATTTTCTACATTGTAGAATAATAGTGAAGACATCAAAACTATGAAATAACACATATGGAATCATGTAGTAACCAAGGGGCGTGAAAAAGTTTGGGAACCACTAATTTAGCAGACACTCTTATTCATTCAGCTGCCAAGAAGACAAATGCAGTAATTATCTGTAACCCAAATGTATTTTAGACTGCTTCAAAGAAGTTTGAAAGTTTGAAAGAAGTAAGATTATTGAACACTCAAACTGCATGTTAAATGATAGATTCATGTTGGGATGACTGGACTGTCTTATTGACTGTGTTTTTTTTGTTTTTTTTAACCTTCCATCAGCCTTTGGCGCTATCCTGCAGGGCAGTCTGTTTGGTATGGCAGGGCTTCTGCCCGCCAAATACACCACGCCCATTATGAGTGGGCAAGGTCTGGCGGGCACCTTCGCTGCCTTCTCCATGATCTGTGCTATCGCAAGTACGTCTGAGAGATGATGATACACCGGGGGGGGGGGAGTCGGAAGTTTACATACACTTAGGTTGGAGTAATTAAAACTAGTTTTTCAACCACTCCACAAATTTCTTGTTAACAAACTATAGTTTTGGCAAGTCGGTTAGGACATCTACTTTGTGCATGACACAAGTAATTTTTCCAACAATTGTTTACAGACAGATTATTTCACTTATAATTCACTGTATCACAATTCCAGTGGGGTCAATAGTTTACATACACTAAGTTGACTGTGCCTTTAAACAGCTTGGAAAATTCCAGAAAATGATGTCATGGCTTTAGAAGCTTCTGATAGGCTTATTGACATCATTTGAGTCAATTGGAGGTGAACCTGTGGATGTATTTCAAGGCCTACCTTCAAACTCAGTGCCTCTTTGCTTGACATCATGGGAAAATCAAAAGAAATCAGCCAAGACCGCAGAAAAAAACCATAAGTCTGGTTCATCCTTGGGAGCAATTTCCAAACGCCTGAAGGTACCACGATCATCTGTACAAACAATAGTACGCAAGTATAAACACCATGGGACCACGCAGCCGTCATACCGCTCAGGAAGGAGACGCGTTCTGTCTCCTAGAGATGAACGTAATTTGGTGCGAAAAGTGCAAATCAATCCCAGAACAACAGCAAAGGACCTTGTGAAGATGCTGGAGGAAACAGGTACAAAAGTATCTATATCCACAGTAAAACGAGTCCTATATCGGCATAACCTGAAAGGCCGCCCAGCAAGGAAGAAGCCACTGCTCCAAAACCGCCATAAAAAAGCCAGACTACGGTTTGCAACTGCACATGGGGACAAAGATTGTACTTTTTGGAGAAATGTCCTCTGATCTGATTAAACCAAAATAGAACTCTTTGGCCATAATGACCATTGTTATGTTTGGAGGAAAAAGGTGGTTGCTTGCAAGCCGAAGAACACCATCCCAACCGTGAAGCACAGGGGTGGCAGCATCATGCTGTGGGGGTGCTTTGCTGCAGGAGGGACTGGTGCACTTCACAAAATAGATGGCATCATGAGGAAGGAAAATTATGTGGATATATTGAAGCAACATCTCAAGACATCAGTCAGGAAGTTAAAGCTTGGTCGCAAATGGGTCTTTCAAATGGACAATGACCCCAAGCATACTTCCAAAGTTGTGGCAAAATGGCTTAAGGATGACAAAGTCAAGGTATTGGAGTGGCCATCACAAAGCCCTGACCTCAATCCTATAGAAAATGTGTGGGCAGAACTGAAATAGTGTGTGCGAGCAAGGAGGCCTACAAACATGACTCAGTTACACCAGCTCTGTCAGGAGGAATGGGCCAAAATTCACCCAACTTATTGTGGGAAGCTTGTGGAAGGCTACCCGAAACATTTGACCCTAGTTAAACAATGTAAAGGCAATGCTACAAAATACTAATTGAGTGTATGTAAACTTCTGACCCACTGGGAATGTGATAAAATAAATAAAAGCTGAAATAAATCATTCTTTCTACTATTATTCTGACATTTCACATTCTTAAAATAAAGTGGTGATCCTAACTGACCTAAGACAGGAAATTTTTACTAGGATTAAATGTCAGGAATTGTGAAAAACTGAGTTTAAATGTATTTGGCTAAGGTGTATGTAAACTTCCGACTTCAACTGTGTATATACAGTGAGCTCCATAATTCATTGGACAGTGACCATTGTTTTGTTATTTTGGTTCTGTACTCTAGCACTTTGAGTTTGAAAGGATACAATGACAATGAGCGTGAAGTGCAGACTGTCAGCTTTAATTTGAGGGTATTTTCATACATATCGGATGAACTGTTTAGAAATGACAGCACCTTTTATACATGGTCCCCCCATTTTAAGGTACTACAAGTATTTGTTAAATTGGCTTCACAGATGTGTGTCGTTAGGCAGGTGTATTCATTTGTGTCGTTAGTGAATGCAGGAGAGCTGTTGATGAATAGTAATGATTCTAGACGTTGCTATTGCCTTTGGAGGTTGTTATTGGGGTGTGACAACATGAGGAAGACAGCAGTGTCGATGCAAATGAAGTTGGCCGTCATAAGGCTCAGAAATGAAAATCAATCATTCAGGAACATTGCAAAAACCCTGGCCATGCCCAAGTCAACAGTTTTGTTCATCATTAACAAGAAAAAAACAACCGGTGAACTCAATTATGTCAAAAGACCCGGTAGACAGAGGAAGACCACTGTAGTGGATGACCGGAGAATACTCTCTATGGTGAAGAAAAAACCCCTGATAACAGCCCAACAGATCAAAAACACTCTCCTGGATGCAGGTGTAGATGTGTCAAAGTCTACCATACGCAGAAGACTACACCAGCAGGACTACAGAGGGTACACTACAAGATGCAAACCACTGATAAGCCTGAAGAACAGAAAGGCAAGATTACAGTTTGCTAAAAAGCACCTAAAAGAGCCCCAAGAGTTCTGGAAAAAAGTATTGTGGACAGATGAGACAAAGATTAACATGTACCAGAGTGATGGAAAGACAAAAGTGTGGAGAAAAAAAAGAAATGCCCATGATCCAAAGCATACCACCTCATCCATGAAACATGGTGGAGGGGGTGTTATGGCTTGGGCCTGTATGGCTGCCAGTGGAACAGGCTCACTTGTCTTCATCGATGATGTGACTGCAGACAGAAGTAGAACAATGAATTCTGAAGTCTACAGAAATATTTTATCTGCTCAGATAAAACCAAATGCCTCCAAACTCATTGGACGGCACTTAATTATGCAACAAGACAATGACCCTAAACATACTGCTAGAGCAACAAAGGGGTTTTTGATGGCCAAAAAGTGGAAAATCCTTGACTGGCCGAGTCAATCACCAGATCTGAATCCAATTGAACATGCATTTTACATGCTGAAGAGGAGACTTAAGGCAATAAGTCCCCGAAACAAGCAGGAACTGAAGATGGCTGCAGTACAGGCCTGGCAGAGCATCACCAGGGAAGATACCCAGCGTCTGGTGATGGCGATGCATCGCAGACTTCAAGCAGTCATTGCATGCAAAGGATATGCGACCAAATATTAACAATGATTACTTTATTCTACATTATGTTAAACTGTCCAATGTTTTTTGATGCCCGAAAATGGGGGGGACCATGTACAAAAGCTTCTATAATTCGTAAACGGTTCATCCGATATGTATGAAAATACCCTCAAATTAAAGCTGACAGTCTGCACTTCACCCTCATTGTCATTGTATCCTTTCAAACTCAAAGTGCTAGAGTACAGAACCAAAATAACAAAAGAATGGTCACTGTCCAGTGAATTATGGAGCTCACTGTATATATATATAAGAAATACATGTTTTTACATTTTTACTACTAATGCTTTAGAATAAAGTAAAATAATAAAGTCCACCTCCACAAAAGACATTTGAGGCAAGAGAGTGATAAAAAATATGATACAAAAATTACTAATATTTCTAAGAAATGAATTTATAGACTCCTTTGGTATATGTACATGTTGCTATAACAGAAAATTGTATTACTTTTGATATGGCTGTACAAGTGAAGTTTCTCTCTCTCTCTCTCTCTCTCTTTCCCCCCCCCCCCCCCCCCCCCCCTCCCCCTTCCCACCCCCCAGGTGGCTCAGCACTAAGTGATGCTGCTTTTGGATACTTCATCACAGCCTGTGTAGTGATCATATTGGCCATAATGTCCTATGTGGTCCTCCCTAAACTGGTAATAAACTCTAGATTTTAAATGTTATTATAACATATATTTGACTGAAAAAGGGGTTAGGAGATGCTACTTGATGATAATACATAATGCAACTAATACTTCATAATGCAACCAATACTTCATAATCAACCAATACTTCATAATCAACTAATACTTCATAATCAACTAATACTTCCTCCCCCTTTTCATTCATCACTTATTCATTTACCAGTGTATAAATGTCTGTCGTTAAAGCAAAAACAAATATGTGTAATACTTCCATTCCAGCCATTCCTGTTCATCTCTTCTGTTTCGTTAACATCCCTAGAGAGTGTGAGATAATTGACGGTACTTTCGTGTTGTTCTGAACCTTACTATTAGGAGTTCTACCAATATTACAACAAGAGCCGAAGTGGGAACAGGCTTAGTAACGAGATGAACAGGCTGGAAGGTAAAATGAAAGCCATTTATGATTGTCAGATTTGTGAAAATATTCAATGTAGAAATAAGAGAAAGATAATTGTCATTTTTTTATGTATGGAAAAGTAAATCCAAGCTATGCATAAACTTGGCCACCTGTTGAATATATTTTAATTCAAACATTTGTATTAGGCTACCTATTTTAACGATCATGGAAGATAGCAATACCTCGTTCCTTACCCCTTCAGAAAATGCTGCAGTTCTCAACCAAGGAGAAGGAGAACAAACCGTGTCCATGTTGACCATCTTCAAGAAGGTATGCCAGAATTATTTTTTAGATTGAGGCCGGGATTCAATCCATGGCGCGCTATAGTTCAGGACACTAGACAGCCCACAACTAGGCTTTTAAAGACCTTTTCTCAGATGTTCGTGGAGATCGCATTCATTGTAAACTCTGGCACATGTTGGCTCAACCGTAAATTAAAACATTTGTTATAGCACGGATTAAATCCCGACCTAAAACAATTCAGGAGATTAATTGAAATTCTATTCATGAACTGAAAATCGTTACTGCGCATTAAAAGCAAATACAAAACACTACATTACATCATTTTGGAGACACCTTTGCAGACACTTATCTCTAATCGATAAACAATTACAAGTTAGTTTAGCTGTCTCCAGTATGTCGAATGACCAGTCACATTTACAGCATATTAAGAGTTTGTGGAGAAAGATACAAATATTTCATGAATTTCAATTCACTTTATGAATTGGAAAAACAATGAAAACCAATTCACTTTTAAATACTGTAGGTATTTAAAATGGATTGTAAACACACCATAGCAATAAATACTTTTTAAATACTCGTTTTTCCATGACTTAGAAAGTAGATCTCTAAACTAAAGAGTCACACTTTTGATATTATTCACTGTACCTACCCGCATACTTCTCTCTATCCTGGGTTGAATGAATCTCTCGTGGACAAACGGACGTAACTGTATACATGCTGTATTGTAATGAAACAGGCAGGGAGCAGGTCTTGAACCATCAACCTTCTAGCCCGAAGTCCAGCACGCCAACGACTGTGCCCCAAAAGCATGCTCTGGTGGCAGAGTCGATATCCGCGGCTATAAACCCAGGGTCGTTACAGTATGTTATCGTTGAGTCTGTCAACAGACTAGGAGAAGCGACAATTTAAGGCGTCTGTATGCTTCCCAGCCGAAACAGTTTGGAAGAGTTCGTGCAGATATTATGAATAATTTTTTTGCATTGAGAAATACAAGGAATTTTGTTCCGGTGGCCGGATTTTTCATTACTGATCATTTGGACAAATCACGATTTGGCAGGTGCTCGCATCTTTCTAATTTCGGAAGTGGAGGGGACATCTGGCTCAAAAACTTGACTGAAACTGGCTAAGAGTTTCCATTTAGGGGGCTGGAGACGAAGCTAGTCTTGTTAGTATTTTTTTCTCTCAAGACATTCAGTTACATAACATTGTGAAATATTCACCATTTATTGTGAATGGGGCACTAACATGGCTGCTATAGAATGTTGTAGTGTCACGTTAATGTATCATAATGCGGAAACCTCAATGTCCCAACCATAGAAATAGAACGTTAATTATATTTATATGGTCCCCAACTCTCTAAATAGGTTATCTAAAGTGCTTTCTTCTTGACCTTTTTGACCCTTTAACTGTAGATATGGGTCCTGGCTCTCTCTGCATGTTTTGCCTTCACCGTCACCATCGGCGTCTACCCTGCAGTCACTGTGGATGTCAAGTCTACCATCGCTGGTGGAGGCGCCTGGGGTGTGTGTGTGTGTGTGTGTGTGTATGAATATCTATGATAATAGCATGAGTTTATGTGTCCATTTTAGAGTATACTTACATACTCCGGTCGATTTACAAGCCTTTACAAAATGACCATATTCACTGATAATGTGTGTCATTGTACGTTACCCTCTCCTCTCAGAGATGTACTTCATCCCCGTGTGTTGTTTCCTGCTCTTTAACCTGAGCGACT
This sequence comes from Coregonus lavaretus, assembly GCF_964263955.1. Classification (NCBI taxonomy): domain Eukaryota; kingdom Metazoa; phylum Chordata; class Actinopteri; order Salmoniformes; family Salmonidae; genus Coregonus; species Coregonus lavaretus. The sequence continues at coordinate 91,878 of NW_028164736.1, forward strand.
GGGCTGGGAGAAGCCTTACTGCTGTGTGTGTGTGGGTAAGTCAGCAACAAAACCCTTGTTACAGATTGGACGGAATTGGCCCATTTGAATGAATATGCCTGAAACTAACTGATACTTATTTGAATTTTGGATATTGTGAACTAAGGATTCCAGCTCACAGGAACAGAACAGTAGAGGTTACCCATAAGCCTTTACTGGCATGGTACATTTACCAGTAGAGGTTACCCATAAGCCTTTACTGGCATGGTACATTTACCAGTAGAGGTTACCCATAAGCCTTTACTGGCATGGTACATTTACCATTGTTTTTTAGGAGACAAAAAAATCTAAATCAACTTTGAACTACCTTGAACTAAACATAAATACCTTTAGCATCTTATCTACTTACTTATCTTGAGGTGACGTTGGGAATGTGATGCATGTATCAATCCAATTTCTATGAATTTTACAACCAACTTAATTAAAACAAACATGGCAGTAACGTTTTATTAAACATACAATGTTTTTATTGAATGTGAATTTAAGTTGTAACTTCATCTTCTATCGAATAAAGCACTTATCACTTAGCCTTGGCACTAACACTTAGCCTTGGCACTAACACTTAGCCTTAGCAATATCACTTAGCCTTAGCACTACCCTTAGCCTTAGCACTATCACTTAGCCCTAGCAATATCACTTAGCCTTAGCACTATCACTTAGCCTTAGCAATATCACTTAGCCTTAGCACTATCCCTTAGCCTTAGCACTATCACTTAGCCTTAGCACTACCCTTAGCCTTAGCACTATCACTTAGCCTTAGCAATATCACTTAGCCTTAGCACTATCCCTTAGCCTTAGCACTATCCCTTAGCCTTAGCACTACCCTTAGCCTTAGCACTATCACTTAGCCTTAGCACTATCACTTAGCCTTAGCACTATCACTTAGCCTTAGCACTATCACTTAGCCTTAGCCTTAGCACTATCACTTAGGCTTAGCACTATCCCTTAGCCTTAGCACTATCACTTAGTCTTAGCACTACCCTTAGCCTTAGCACTATCCCTTAGCCTTAGCACTATCCCTTAGTCTTAGCACTACCCTTAGCCTTAGCACTATCCCTTAGCCTTAGCACTATCACTTAGTCTTAGCACTACCCTTAGCCTTAGCACTATCCCTTAGTCTTAGCACTACCCTTAGCCTTAGGACTACCCTTAGCCTTAGCACTATCCCTTAGCCTTAGCACTATCCCTTAGCCTTGCCCTTAGCACTATCACTTAGCCTTGGCACTATCACTGTACTAGTGCATTTCATCGAATGTGCATGGGCTATGTGTGGTTACTACAGTAGTGTTGACATCTCTTTCTCTGCCATCCACTTTCAGCCTGGGAAGGACAGCAAACTGGTGCCCATTTTTATGGTGGCCCGTGTGATCTTCGTGCCTCTCTTCATGCTGTGCAACGTTCAGCCCCGCTACAAGCTGCCTGTGGTGTTTCAACACGACGCCTGGTTCATCGTGTTTATGATCCTCTTCGCCTTCTCCAGTGGATACCTGGCCAGCCTCTGCATGTGCTTCGGGCCCAAGTAAGACCTCTTGCCTTCTTCGCCTGGGCGCAAACCCAGATAGATTTGAAACTTTCAAGGGTGACATTTTCCTCTCACAATGAACTAACCGTTTTGCAACGCTAACTAACATTTAACATAGATGGTTTGAGTAAAATTATAATATGCAGAGTGATTTAGGCCTACACTAACCTTACACACGGTACAAGTAATTGCGTAAGGTGTCATTTATTGCACTCGCTCTCATTCTCTCATTCTCTCTCTCTCTCGTTCTCTCTCTCTCTCGTTCTCTCTCTCTCGTTCTCTCTCTCTCGTTCACTCTCACTCGTTCACTCTCTCTCTCTCTCTCTCTCTCTCTCTCTCTCCCTCTCTCTCGCTCTCTCTCTCTCCCCAGATTAGTTGCTCCTCATGAGGCGGAGACGGCTGGTGCCATCATGGCCTTCTTCCTGTCCCTGGGTTTGGCTCTGGGAGCATCCTTCTCATTTCTCTTCAGAGCCATAGTCTAAAATGGCCCCCCTGTGGGGAACATGCATAACCCAAACATGACCCATAACCCTTTGCATTGCAACAGATTCTCAACTGTTTGTGTTTATTTATTTTTTAAACAAGTGATACTTCAAATCTGGTCTTCCAAAGAACACAAGGTGACAAGCAGCTTAAGGCCAGGATTCAATCCGATCACACTTTGTCGGCTAGGCTACTGTATGTGCCATTTAAAGGTAATTTCCGATTGAGTGGACATATGCAGCGTTTACCGTTGAAGTGGTCTCCCATGAATGCCTTTAAAAGGTGCATAGCCGACAAAGCGCGATCAGATTAAATCCTGGCCTTAGTGTGAGGATTATTTTGTTGGACATCTACCAAACTAAAATGGAACAAAGCAGAAGGTTTGTGAAACATCTCCACGTCTCCTATCATATTCTAATCCTTTGGATTCTGTAGCAATCCTTATGAATCCTTATGATGCTGAATCCTTACTAGGCTACAGTGGAGGACGGCTCATAGTAATGTCTGGAATGGAGTCAGTGGAATGGTATCAACCACGTGGAAACCATGGAAACCACGTGTTTGATGTGGTTGATGCCATTCTATTGACGCCATTCCAGCCATTACTATTAGGAGCCGTCCTCCCCTCAGCAGCCTCCACTGGTAGACTATAAGCTCAATACGAAGCAAATCAAACAACATGTACAGCTATATTAGCCGAACTGCCATTGATTGAGGAATATATTGTACCAATATATATAGAAGCAATATTTACTGCCTTATTTCTATTGTATAGACACAATATTTACTGCATGTGTGTTTTTTTTAATGTTTTTTTATTTAACCTTTATTTAACCAGGTAAGCCAGTTGAGAACAAGTTCTCATTTACAACTACGACCTGGCCAAGATAAATCAAAGCTGTGCGATAAAAACAACAACACAGAGTTACATATGGGGTAAAACAAAACATAAAGTCAAAAATACAAACAGAAAATATATATACAGTGTGTGCAAATGTAGCAAGTTATGGAGGTAAGGCAATAAATAGGCTATAGTGCAAAATAGTTACAATTTCGTATTAACACTGGAATGCTACATGTGCAAGATCTGCATGTGTGCGCATCCCCCTCCCCATCCCCCCACCCCCCCACCTGTATTAAATTGTTGACTTGTTTGGCTTGTTACCAAGCATCATAGGCTACACGCCATCACCATTAGAATGAATCATGAATAACATTACACCAATGATGATGTGCAGTGTGCACTATTAAATTAGCCTAGCCGGATCAGCTACAGGCCATGGTAATTTTGAAAGCCTCCATTTTGTTTAGAAAATCATTCAAAGAGCTCTGCTACAATGACTGTCGTTGCAAACTGCCATGTCTCTACTCATTTTGAAATGTTAGGCTACACCCTTGTGTTCCTTGCACTAACACTTTGTATTTTCTTACTAGCACTGACTTTGCTGATAGCTGCTATGATTGTGATATGTGGTTGTCTCACCTACACTACCAGTCAATGTTTTTACATTGTAGAATAATAGTGAAGACATCACAACTATGAAATAACACATATGGAATCATGTAGTAAGCAAAGAAGTGTTAAACAAATCAAAATATATATTATATTTGAGATTCTTCAAAATAGCCACCCTTTGCTTTGATGACAGCTTTGCACACTCTTGGCATTCTCTCAACCCGCTTCATGAGGTAGTCACCTGGAATGCATTTCAATTAACTGGTGTGCCTTGTTAAAAGTTAATTTGTGGAATTTCTTTCCTTCTTAATGCGTTTGAGCCAATCAGTTGTGTTGTGACAAGGTAGGGGGGTATACAGAAGATAGCCCTATTTGGTAAAAGACCAAGTCCATATTATGGCAAGAACAGCTCAAATAAGCAAAGAGAAACGACAGTCCATCATTAGTTTAAGACATGAAGGTCAGTCAATACGGATAATTTCAAGAACTTTGAACGTTTCTTCAAGTGCAGTCGCAAAAACCATCAAGCGCTATGATGAAACTGGCTCTCATGAGGACCGCCACAGGAATGGAAGACCCAGAGTTACCTCTGCTGCAGAGGATAAGTTCATTAGAGTTACCAGCCTCAGAAATTGCAGCCCAAATAAATGCTTCATAGAGTTCAAGTCACAGACACATCTCAACATCAACTGTTCAGAGAGGACTGTGTGAATCAGGCCTTCATGGTCAAATTGCTGCAAAGAAACCACTACTAAAGGACACCAATAATAAGAAGAGACCTCCTTGGGCCAAGAAACACGAGCAATGGACATTAGACCGTTGGAAATGTGTCCCTTGGTCTGGAGTCCAAATTTGAGATTTTTGGTTCCAACCACTGTGGCTTTGTGAGACGCAGTGTGGGTGTGTCGTATCGGGTGAATGCTGGCAATTATTGCTGTCAACAAGGAGTCCGCTTAGGCTGCACTGTGATTAGAGGCTTATATTAATATCACACGTTTACAGCATAAGTGACAGATGTCATGACCACCCGGAGAGCGACGCCTCAGATTGCAATGGCCGCTCTGCCCTCTCTTGGTCTAGCCCCTACTTATAAACAATGCAAAAAGATGGGTTTTCCCTCTTCTGGCCAATCACCAGTCTCCCCTGGGGCGTCACCCTCCAAACGGCTACATTTGAACTAAGATCATAAAAACATTTAACAAAGGCATAATCCTAATACACGACATTTCCCCCCTTCGAGACGAACTAAAAGTCTCGAAAACAAACAGAATAGGATTATGACAAGTAACAATTTATCTTATTGAGTATCTTTAACATTAAACCAAAAACATTATCCTCTAGAGTGTATATACCTTTCTATGAAATATGAATAACTGTTTATGAAGTGTGAATACATTACTATGAAATATGAATAACTGTTTATGAAGTGTGAATACATTACTATGAAATATGAACAAATCTTTATGGAGTGTGTATACATTACTATGAAATATGAACAAATCTTTATGGAGTGTAAGAGCGAAAAACTGTCCGGCAACCTTCGTTCCAAATCCATCCATCAATCAAGACAGTAAAATTCTCTCACGGTCCCTCTGCCCCAGGCAACCACCTCGGTACTCCAGATAAACTCATAAACAATGTAAATGCATTTGAAACTATGATGCAATTAAATACACATGTAAGCCCCTGCAAACAAAATCCTATCCAAAAAATATCCACTCTAAGGCTGGTCAACCCATTGGACCCTATAGTGGACCTCTCCCTGCCTAGACTCCCTGTCCCTAAGCATCAACGAAATAAACAAAAACATCTAAGATCCTCACATGTATTCAACAGTGGCGGCTCCTGAAAAAATTCTCAGGAGGGGCAATTTTTCTGATGATTTAGGTGACCTACACACATTTAAAAAAAAAGATATGTCCAGCAACAACATGAAGACAGGGGCAGCATATAAGTCAATACCAGAAGCATTTATTGACTGATCTCAAAAGTGTTGGCTTACCAGGGTTGGTGGAGCCCTCAGTTTCATCTTTGCCTCGCAAAGCTAACTCAAACACTCCGCAAAACTTCACACACTGGATTAGCCGGCTGAGGATGTGGCGGTTCTTGCTAATGTCGTAGTAAATATATTTGTTATAGTGAATATGGAATATGATATGTTGAGTAAAATGTTGTGCTAAGATCTATTTAGGTCAGGAGCTGGTTATAAGTTCTGTTCCTATCCAATAACAATGGACAAAAGGGTCCTATCTTGTCAGCCTTGTCAGCAGGTGGCCAAGGACAACACCCACGCCATAGGCCTCTCAGTTCTTCCAACTCACGAGTTCTTGCTCTGAGGACACACACACACACAAACACACACACACACACACATCATCACTGTTAAACACACACACACACACACACATCATCACTGTTAAACACACACACACACACACACACAAAAATCCCCTCTCTTAGGCTGAACATTTGAAGACAGAGAACCCGACTCAGAGCCAATGCAACAGTGACAGTAGCCTGGAGGTGACCTCGCCCAACTCATCAGGACCAATCAGAAGATCAGAACTACTAGATTGAACCTACTTCATTTATTGCATAAAATGTCTGCACACAATGTTTCGGGGCTCTCTTCAGATAATAATAATAATAATAATAATAATATGCCATTTAGCAGACGCTTTTATCCAAAGCGACTTACAGTCATGCGTGCATACATTTTTGTGTATGGGTGGTCCCGGGGATCGAACCCACTACCTTGGCGTTACAAGCACCATGCTCTACCAGCTGAGCTACAGAAAGTGGATACTCATGGATGCGCATTGCAATTGTAAAATGTCAACACAATTGGAGACACCACATCATTTTTGGAGACATGTTATTGACAGTAAACTATTGTAGATGCGACTGCTAACTAAATAAAACATTTTAGCTGGCTAGCTAATCATCTTAGCTAAATGTGGGGCAAACAATTCAGTTATTTACCGTTAATTTGAGGGATTGGGGTGAAAGAAATCGAGTTACATAGTGATACTTTACGATATACTGTATTGACAATATCGCAATATTTTAGCGCTAGTTGGCTGTACCTGCACCAAAACACCATTATTGTTCCTTCATAGCTTGTTCTCAATCTTTTCACATTGGGAGCCAATTAGTTTTCAGCACTTTTATTTCCATGACTGATCAAAACTCGTTCTCATGGCTTTCTGATCCCTCTGCAACAGACATATGGTGCGCAATAAAATCACAGTATCGAATCGCAATACGTATAGAATCATGAGACTCGCAATGCTGATGCATATATCTTATCGTGAGGTTCCTGGCAATTCCCAGGCCAAGTTCATTTGCCACAACAAATCTCTTCGCTAGCAAACGCGATGTCTTCTCCAAAACGACAATGTGTCTCCAGCAATGTTTACTTTTTTGACGTTCTATGGCATCTCCACTTTCCAAGCATATATGACCACATGTAATATTTTGGTAAGTGATGCAAATAGTGAACTATGTAGGGCCAGGATGTAAAATATATGTAGCTGCAGCAATTTCTCTTATCTGATATGGTAAGTAATGGGGCTTAATGTATAGCTCCCTAAGAGTTTGACGAACGGGTCCGTGAACGCGATTCCAGATATATTTACCTCTGAATAAACTGCCTTTATTACACCATATCCACATCCAGTAAACTTGTGATTATCAACACTAACCTCATCGTTGTGGCGGCGGACAGCTAGCCTGTATCCCTCGTCATCCAGTTGAGTGAGTCGCAATGTCTTTTTTCGTTCGTACCAATTTTTGGAAAATCCTCGGGTGTAGGACTTTCCGCCTTTAGTAGAAACCTGTTGAATTATTAAATTTGGTCTGGGAGGTCCTAATTGTTTCGTTGCCAATTTATCTTAATTTGTTCGCCGACAAAAAGGAACTTCTTTCAAAGACACAATCGAGTTGGACTGAAGCCTAGCCATTTTGATAGTAGTAGTGAATTGATTGAGGCTGCTACCTGGTCTTTTCTTAGTTACGTTCATTCGTGGTTACGTTATGTATGACGAAAGCGCGTAAGTGCAAGCCCACAGACACCCATAGAGAATGTATTGAAAGCTTTGAAATGTGAAAAAAATAGATTTTACATGACAGGCTATGAGAGACTTCTGGGCGATTTTCAACCTGACTGAAATCGCCCAAAAAACGGGCGGGGCCATTTGAAGCACGACTTTAGCCTGATTTGACATTTAGTGGCTGTCAGATCAGACGTGAACACTGATAACTGCTGTTGCCGTGATATAATTTTTTATAAATTTATAAAAAAAATATATTTATATATTTTTATTTTTTTATTTTTTTATAATTGATTAGAAAAAAAATCCCTTCCTTTTCCCGTTTGGCAGTGCGTCGCCCATATCGCCCTATTGAACAAGCCGTCCCTGGTATTCAATAACATCAAATATCATTCTACAAAAATTAATACGTAAGAGTATGACACAAATTATGTATTACACATGAAATATGTCATTGCAGACACTGGAATGTAGTCCACTACACTTCATCTCCCCGTAGTCTCCTCTTCCAATGGATTGTTGATGATGGAATCGGAATCTTTCCACACCCTCTTTGTTTCATCTCCTCCAGTCATTGTCCTTTCATATTGTCCTTGTTTGAGTATTTCAATCTCCACATGTTCCCCCAAATGCTTCTGGAAGAAAAGACCAAACAGTATCTTTTGCAAAACAAACACTTTCAAATTAAACATCAAGATCAACTAAGAATATAAAAATGATATATAAATGATGTATGAATCACATTAACCCACTTCCCCCCTTTGATTCATAAAATCATACTAAAATCACACTAATATTGGAGAATTTTTTTTTGAAAAATGATCAAATAATCAAAAAGGATATTTATCCATCCAGTTCTACTTGTCCATCTTCATCCAGATCAGGAACAGTCAACACCGGCATCTGAGTGTTGTCTCCAGGCATCACTCTCCAACCTATCTCAATATCATAGCTTTCTCAAAGGTCAGTAACAAATTACAAACCTCACACACAGTGCTATCAAAGCTGCAACTAAAATCTGAACCATCACTGCCCCTACTGGCCTACCTGATCTTGCAACCAAGTCTTCGCTGACTTCCGCTCCTTCAGATCTACCAAATGCATCCCTTATATTCTTCAATGCATATATAACCCTAGTGATAATATCTGAACTATCTGGACTCAAAGTATAACTAACATTATCAATAGGATCTTCCCAAATGTTACACCATACCATGGAAAAAGTCCCCCCTTCTCCCTTAGATTCATCCTTCAATGATAGACTTAAAGACTATAACATGTCTCTTTTCACCCTTTTAACCCTAGATTTATCTGTGTCCGGTGCTACCCCTCTTATAATGGTAGAAACCTCATATGGAAGCTTCAACATGTAACAACATCCTGTCTATCCATAGGGTAAGAATATATATTTAATCACCACAAACCCTCCAAATATCTCTAAAATTCCCCATAGTCACATTGTCAGGCAAAAGCTAATCTTTTAACCATCAAAGTCCTGCTTTTCTTACTAACTGGTACATAAAAAGTTACATTATATTTGTCATCTCTAATCTTATGTTCATGCTTATCCAAAGTCATCATATAATCATCACAATCTGATATTCCCATGAACATACCCTTTACATCATCTGTTTTATTAGAACCAAACAACTTTTAGCCCTCACTGCTTTCACCTCAAATGCTCCAGGGTTCGCTGTTACCTGATTTTACTTCACATCTAACAAATTCCCATAGGGTAATTCATTTAACCAAGAACACCTAAACCTAGGCTTCAACAAATGTTTTGACAATGACATTATTTTATCTGTTACTGATTGTTGTTGCTGATACAACAGTCATGACAAAGCATAAGATTGACACATACTTGATAGAGGTCGAGCGACCGTCTCTAACATGTTTGTCTGGAATTCTCAACAGACATGGACCCTCAAGATTCCTCACTGATCTTACAGAATGAGCTAACCGCTGGAACCAAAGATTCCTACCTGGCCATCTATCTCTAATTTTCACAACAGAAGAATCAAACTACATGCATTTAGTTTCTCTCTTCCCTAACGAGCGGTACTGCAGATACCTCTCCTTGTCTGTCATTAAAATCAAAGACCTCATCCTGTACCTCCATGATAGTACTCTTCCCTATTTCAGATGAATCTATATTGACTCTCTACTACTATCTGCTCTCCTATTTTAACCCTATTCGTACTATCATTGACAGCACTCTCCATCCGTAACATAAACCCCTGAGTCCTTCTTGCTACCCCCTTTAATTTCAGAAAAGTTGTTGTCGGTGTCATACTTCCTACATTTGCTATTGCCATCGTATCATTAATCCCTTCCAAAGTTACCATTAAAGTAGTTGATTTAGTTGATGTATTACCACCTTTAATTACTTCTAGTGGGAAAGTTACCAATATACTCTGTATTATTTACTGTTGGAGTGACTACTGTAACATATTCTTCCTGACCTCCTTTGGTGACTGTGGAAACTTCAACAGACTTCAAATCTTCCATTATAAGCGTCACTTTACGAATTACATAGCCCTTTAACCAATAATTCTTAACCGGAACAAATTTTAATGCTTGCACTAGATAAGTATACTTCTTCTCCATAATTATCTCTCCATGTGGGAGGAACGTCCCCATCCTAACCCTAATAAGTATTTTTCCCCCTAAAATTGGTGCTGGAGCTATTGGTTCCCTTATAATCAAATGCGATATATTTATGGCTTTAATAACTATCAATGTTGAAAGAGTTAAATTGCTTCTCACTGTTGTTTTAATAGACTGAAGTGTTAATGTCCTTAGTTACTTCATCCATTTTCCCCAAAGCTTTGAACTCTTTACTTGTACTTCCATCTATCACCACTAGTGTCACTTTTTCCACTCTCAGTCCTACCTCTAATCCCTGACTTTCAAACTTTTGATTATAAAAATACACCCACAATTACCTTGATCTTCCTGCTGGGAACTGTAACTATAGATACTCAATCACCCTCAATCTTCTCTTATCATTCAGCAACGCATACTTTCTCAATGCATCTGCTCCTAACAGATCTAAACTCCTACCATATCTTCCCACTAAACTCTAAAATGTCCTTCACCACTGTTCTCTCTCTTTTACTACTAACTTTGAAACTTAGCTTACTGTCCTAGAGTTCCTTCAACCTAGTTCTCCTAACTTATTTTAATCTAATCTTTTCTCCTAACCTTTAAAAACCTTTTCCACTGATTTATTCACAAAATCCCTTTACCACCCAATTTTTAGGATATGTGATTGGGAAAGTCCCCACCTGCTTCTGACTTCTTTACACACAGACTTGGCAAACGACTAAACACCTTTTAGCCTAGCCTGAAATCCCTTGGTGTAAGAATGTAACCCAGAATAACAGTCACCCCTTTTAACTTTATTTTCCAGACAGATTGTCTAATAGGCAGTCTAATAGATTATCATCCTTCCTATGATATTATCTTTTTAAGCCAATATGATTCCCAAAAACCCTACTTTTTTTTAACATCTTCTACCAGACAGCCGTTTAGTGTACATCCTATTGTACAGTTCAATTTACACCATGCATCTCTTCCCAACACTGCAATAGGTATATGTTATAATATTAGTATGTCTATTTTAATTTCTCCTTGATTTTTTATAGCATAGCTCAATTGGTTCCCTAAGAGTAATTAGCGGTTTTACTACCTCAAATCCCTATCCTAATTAGTTAATTTTACATAGTGAGATGTTTAACCTCTTTAGGCTGAACACAGATAAGTTTTTCCACTATTCACTATCACTTCTCATAGTCCTGTTTTTACTTCAATTGTTAGATATTTTCTCTTCTTCTCTAATCGATGCTATCAGCTGACACCCCCCTTTCGGATCTTCTAGGCACTCTAGAATCCTTAGGGTTCACCTGGAGAACAGGTGATCTTGACTGGCCCCTGTATCTTCCTTAAAAATGTTCTCTGTTGTTTCCTCCTGACTTATTGCACTCACAGGTAAAGTGACCAATCTGTCCATAATTATAACAGTCTTCTGAAAGTTGCTGGAAGTGTAGCTGAAATCTTCCTCCTCCTTCTAAGCCTTCTCGTCCTCTTCCTCTCCAATTCTGTGTCTGTCCAGAAACTGGCTGTGGATATGAAACACCTGGTACCCCCCTTGGTGGCTGGTACAATTGCATTTGATCTTGTTCAGTTGAAGCTGTAACAGTGATTGTTGATTTGGTTCACTCTGATTCTTCATAACCAAAGCTTCTCTTCTCCACCAGTTGTATGATCGAGTTTTCTGAGAGTTTCTTGATCCTGTTCTTTCTTGCTGTTGACATATCAGGATTCTTCAAAAGCTTATATTCTAAGTTCTGTCCTCGAAATATCATCTTCCATCATCTTCTTACTAGTGACCTTTTTCCTCCTCAATGTATTCTTCTCCTCCAATTCTTGGGATCCTTTTCTCAGCAGTTTTTCTTCCTCTGTATCTTCATCCTCATCTTTCCGAACCTCATTCTTCTCTTAGTTTCCAGACATCTCGGTTTTTCTTCCTTCTGGAGTTTTGGATTCATCTTTCTGGTCGTTTCTGCTTGTCCTCTATCTATTATTCATCTTCATCTCTGATGCAACAATCACCCTCCTGGATGATCCCTGGAAGCTGAGGATAAACATCCCTAAGCTCTACTTCCTTCTCATAAGGTGGGTGTCTTTTTGCTGAATCCGTATGTGAGAAAGGTGTACTAACTTCTGCCATTAGTTTTCCTGTCACCTTCTCTATACCTTTGTTTATCTTATCGCTGGAATCTTTTATCAGTTTTTGTTTGAGAATGAAGGGCAACTTTTGTTTCATTTGCCGGATAACCTAGCAATACTTTAGTTAAAGGGTTACTATTTTGTACTATATCAATCGGTGTAATGACTTTTATAGCCTTGATGTCGTTTTCTCCCCATTGTAACAACCCTTTTATATTCCTTTATCGTGAATTATTTTATTTTAGACTATATAGCCTATGGCTTCCCCCCTTTAATTATTAATATAACCCAAACAACCCCCCAAAAAAAACATTTTTTTTTTTTTAATAAATCAATCAACCAAAATATGAATATGAAAAAATTCAATTACATTTTTTATCCAAAAACCATTTCTAATTAAAATAAAAATTCAATTAAAAAATCATTTAAAAATTATGAATAATTAAAACCAATTTTTTATTTCTACATCCTATGTCACCAATTTATCAATTAGTGGTGGCTATCTTACCACAACCCATCAAATGCAAGTAAATGTAAGTTAGTCAACTTCAAAGCAATCCCAAAAACAAAGCCTTCTAACCCTACCATTACTACACTTCCCATAAACCCCCTTGCTCTATAATCACCTAATTATCTTAAATTTACAGAATAATGTCAGTCCTTGATTCCCAACACAATTCCAATCAAACCCCAGTGATGCACATAGCCTCCAAAATGCAATTTTTAATGAATCAGTTTGCCAAGCCTATGTGAAATTGTCATAACATCAAATATCCTGTAGGGGAAGATTTTGTGAACTAGCCTGATATCTGATCCTCTGCCGCGTCACGTGACGCTACATCAGCACCCCCTCTCCTTCTCTCTCTCTCTCTCCTGTCGTCTCGTCCTATCGCCTCTCATATGACAAAAACAGAGACACAGAAAAATATTTTAGTAGTTACTGCAATCACTGAGTTATCTCAACCATATTCAACATTCCTTCGTTCACATTCGCTCTAAGAATCAACTCAGGACTAAATAGATCAATAACATTTTTATTTAATTTTTATTTATTTTAATCGTCATTTAATTTAATTTATTATAATTCGTCCTCATATATCTAATTTATGAATTCACTACATCTCAACAAATAGTTTCATGTTCGAACAACAGTCACTTTAACGATTTAGAAGATTCGTGTCCAAATTCCCCTTGTCTGTGGCTATTTCTCCCCCTGCATGACCCACACTCCAGCATTTAGCATTAACATTAGCCTTAGTCTTTAGCTAACTGCGGCCTACCACACACAAATAAGCATCCTGCACTGCCCTTTTCTTTTTAACATATTTCCCTACCATTTTGTGCTACCGTGGACTTAATGACAATTCACCGAGAAATCACACCCATGCAAACCCCCCGTCGGACGAAAGTCGAGCAATAATCACAATCAGATACATTTCATTAACCCGAGTTTTTCTTTTTTTTAAACACACCGACTTGCACATTCTATCGTGTAAGCGGATTTGTCGGCCCATATCTAAATGGCCCACTCCGGGGTCTTAAGCGGTACAGTGCTCTAATGTATGCGCATATCTGCCTTAATTGTACACCTTCAATACTTAATTCCTACCGTTTTATGCTCTAAAATTCCAATTATCTGCCGTTTACCAATGGAATAACATTTTAGAATATCATTACAGACTCCTAGTCGACCGCAATAACGCCACATGAGGCACATTTCGGTCGTATGGTACACCCTCCAGTGTACACACGCAGTATCCAAACTAAGCTGTGAGGAACACTCACCCTTGTCTGGTCATGACTTCAGACCGAAGTTAGCCTGGCGGCTATGAATGAGCAAAGGAGAGATGCAGACCAGCCCCACGTTGGGCGCCATTTGTCGTATCGGGTGAATGCTGGCAATTATTGCTGTCAACAAGGAGTCCGCTTAGGCTGCACTGTGATTAGAGGCTTTTATTAATATCACACGTTTACAGCATAAGTGACAGATGTCATGACCACCCGGAGAGCGACGCCTCAGATTGCAATGGCCGCTCTGCCCTCTCTTGGTCTAGCCCCTACTTATAAACAATGCAAAAAGATGGGTTTTCCCTCTTCTGGCCAATCACCAGTCTCCCCTGGGGCGTCACCCTCCAAACGGCTACATTTGAACTAAGATCATAAAAACATTTAACAAAGGCATAATCCTAATACACGACAGGTGAACAGATGATATCCGCATGTGTAGTTCCATCCGTAAAGCATGGAGGAGGAGGTGTTCTGGTGTGGGGGTGTTTTCTGGTGACACTGTCTGTGATTTATTTAGAATTCAAGGCACACTTAACCAGCATGGCTACCACAGCATTCTGCAGCGATACGACATCCCATCTGGTTTGGACTTAGTGGGACTATCATTTGTTTTTCAACAAGACAATGACCCAACACACCTCCAGTCTGTGTAAGGGCTATTTGACCAAGAAGGAGAGTGATGGAGTGCTGCATCAGATGACCTGGCCTCCACAATCCCCCGACCTCAGCCCAATTGAGATGGTTTGGGGATGAGTCGGATGGCAGACTGAAGGAAAAGCAGCCAACAAGTGGTCAGCATATGTGGGAACTCCTTCAAGACTGTTGGAAAAGCATTCCAGGTGAAGCTGGTTGAGAGAATGCCAAGAGTGTGCAAAGCTGTCATCAAGGCAAAGGGTGGCTATTTGAAGAATATTAAATATTTTATTTATTTATTAGTACATGATTCCATATGTGTTATTTAATAGTTTTGATGTCTTCACTATTATTCTACAATGTAGAAAATAGTAAAAATAAAGAAAAACCCTTGAATGAGTAGGTGTGTCCAAACTTTTGACTGGTACTGTATCTATGCACTGAATGTAAAGGCATCCGCATACATAGGTTTGGTTTGCTCCTCTCAGGACTCGGGTAGGCATAGCGACCGTCTGTGCTCTCATACTCCCTAAAGACCTTCGCTTGAAAAACAAGAAAAAAAGCGGCAATATTACTGTTTGTCCCTCTTGAGCCACCGTAGCAACAATATAGCCAGAAACACTTCCTCAAAATAGTCCGAATTAATCTAAGATAATGCAAGAAATGTCATTAATTATGACATTTTTGGTCTTAGTCACGCAATTTTAAGATGTTTGGTGCAGTATTTCTCAAATGATTTTTTTTTAATGAAAACTATTCGTCTCTCATTGAATGACTTCATGTTCCCACTCCTACTAGGTGTAGTACTGTTGACCAAACACTGATGAAGGGGTGTAGACTTCGGCTACCGAACTTCGACTTGCCTCAATAAATGTTTTTGTGTGCACGAGCAGCCGAACATTGCGGAAGACCAAACTGAACAAAAACGTCACAAAATGTTCATAATATATGCCCAAACTGTTTTGACTGGAAAGCATACGGTAAGCTTAAGTCGCTCTGGATAAGAGCATCTGCTAAATGACAAATGTTGCTTATAGTAGTGTAATGGTATGTGGTCTCAATGTAGTGTCCCAAATACAGTACTTTCAATTTTAATTATGATGGGATAAGCACTAAGCAGATTCAAAAAGCCTACTTTAAAGTAGCAGTCAATGAGGGGGAAAAAAGTATATACCTAGTGGGGTGTTAACAAAACGATAACTAGCCTGCTAAAAAATAAAACTGCTAAAGATTCTAAACTAAAGATTCCAAACTCAAAACAAAAGGCGTCATGGCAACAAAACCAGCAGCTTCGCGGCTCTCCAAGCTGGCACTCTGACTGACGATCGCCTTAATTGGACACAGCTGAGAAATGATCAAGGCTTAGCTCAGCACCTAATCCCGGTTACCGCCACCTGGGGATAAAGTGTGGAAGTGTCTCATGGATAGTGTGTTTGTCTGTATCCTAACACTAACCTTCCGCCCCATATCATAACAAGTATCGCTGAAATATTATATCCAAATGTACATGGTACTGTGTATAGCAAATAAGAGTTCCATTTTTGTATAGCTTAACAACTCACAAAATGCCCCGTCACCAGGCACACCGCAATGCGGTACTAAGCCCAATTTGGCCTCTGCATTCCTCCGGAGGCTTCGCAATTGCGTCACACCCTCCATCCTGGACTTCCTGACAGGCCGCCCCCAGGTGGTAAGGGTAGGTAACAACACATCTGCCATGCTGATCCTCAACACGAGGGCCCCTTAGGGATGCGTGCTCAGTCCCCTACTGTACTCCCTGTTCACCCATGACTGCAGGCATGACTCCAACACCATCATTAAGTTTGCCGACGACACAACAGTGTTAGGCCTGATCACCGACAATGATGAGACAGACTATAGGGAGGAGGTCAGAGACCTGGCCGTGTGGTGCCAGGATAACAACCTCTCCCTCAACGTGATCAAGACAAAGGAGATGATTGTGGAATACAGGAAAAAGAGGACTGAGCACGCCCCCATTCTCATCGACGGGGCTGTAGTGGAACAGGTTGAGAGCTTCAAGTTCCTTGGTGTCCACATCACCAACAAACTATCATGGTCCAAACACACCAAGACAGTCGAGAAGAGGGCACGACAAAGCCTATTCCCCCTCAGGAGACTAAAAAGATTTGGAATGGGTCTTCAGATCCTCAAAAAGTTATACAGCTCCACCATCGAGAGCATCCTGACTGGTTGCATCACCGCCTGGTATGGCAACTGCTCGGTCTCCGACCGCAAGGCACTACAGAGAGTAGTGCGTACGGCCCAGTACATCACTGGGGCCAAAAATCCTGCCATCCAGGACCTCTTTACCAGGCGGTGTCAGAGGAAGGCCCTAAAAATTGTCAAAGACTCCAGGCACCCTAGTCATAGACGGTTCTCTCTGCTACCGCACGGCAAGCGGTACTGGAGCGCCAAGTCTAGGTCCAAAAGGCTTCTTAACAGCTTCTACCCCCAAGCCATAAGACTCCTGAACAGCTAATCATGGCTACCAGGACTATTTGCATTGCCCCCCCCACCCCATCTTTTTACGCTTCTGATACTCTGTTTATTATCTATGCATAGTCACTTTAACTCTACCCACATGTACATATTACCTCAATTACCTCGACTAAACGGTACCCCCTGTATATAGCCTCCCTACTGTTATTTTATTTTACTGCTGCTATTTAATTATTTGCTTTTTTTTATTTGTATCTATTTTTTACTTAACACTATTTTTTCTTAAAACTGCATTGTTGATTAAGGGCTTGTAAGTAAGTATTTCACTGTAAGGTCTACACCTGTGGTATTCAGCACGTGGCAAATAAAATGTGATTTGATATGGCGCCGCCGACCACATATTCAGATCAACATTGGCTTTAACACTTGCACTAGTCTTTTCTTACTAATACTGACAGTTGCTTTATTGAGGAACACTTTTACTTTAATACACTGCACCTGTACACAGCCCATCTGTAATTAGCCCACCCAACTACCTCATCCACATATTGTTATTTACATTATTTATTTTGCTCATTTGCACCCCAGTATCTCTATTTGCACATCATCTTCTGCACATCTATCACTCCAGTGTTAATACTAAATTATAATTGTAATTATTTTGCACTATGGCCTATTTATTGCCTTACCTCCATAACTTACTACATTTGCACACACTGTATATAGATTTTATATTGTGTTATTGACTGTACGTTTTGTTTACCCCATATGTAACTCTGTGTTGTTGTTTCCGCACTGCTTTGCTTCATCTTGGCCAGGTCGCAGTTGTAAATGAGAACTTGTTCTCAACTGGCTTACCTGGTTAAATAAAGGTTAAATAAAAATAAATAAAATATGACATATCTTACCTTGCTACGTTAAGATGAATGCACCAACTAAGTTGCTCTGGATAAGAGCGTCTGCTAAACGACTAAAAGGGAAAGTAATGCTGCATTACTTTAATGTCTCACTGACTGCACTTTGAATAGAGTAGGTGAAAACATCATGTAAGAAAACACGTGCCAAAACCTCACTATGCACTCTATGAATAAAAATGAAACCATTTATTTTTACAAGTTTGTACTTTGCGAAGTAATTTAATCAACCCTTAAAGCAGATGGCACTGAAATAGTATTACAGTATATTGGATGGTATGAATCGTCTAGGTGTGTGTACATGTTGTGTATGCCAAAAACGTTCTCAATGATGCGTTGTAATTTTCCGACGGTTCTGTGTTCAGGCAGTGCCTCCCTGTTTCAGTCGATTTTCCTCCGTTTGGTGCCTAATGAACATGACGATGATGATGTGTGTCTTCACTCAGGATGTGAAAAACCCTGTCTTCTATATATGTTGTTGGCAAGAGAGCAGAAACATACTGGCATCCAGGCTAAAGCCTGGCTATCAAATGCGATCCACTTCCCATTGTGTCGCAGAAACTGGGCAACTAGAAAGAGCTCCAGTGGACATCAAGCATATGATGACCGTTCATTTCTGCACTGTGTCCTGGGGTTTTGATGCCACCTGGGATCCGCAACAGGGTCCATTGGAAGGCTCCGGATCCTTCTTCAAGACCGTGGGCCTCACCACGTCAATGTCCCGCTCCAGATGATCCAGCAAGCCCGTGACAATACCGGGAGCAGCGTGGAAGTCAATCAGAAAGTATCCACCGCGCGAGTGTCGCTCGTTGTGTTTCGATATCTTGTACGGTAGAAGTTTCTCTCCAAGGTTCTCCAAGCCTCTCACCACAGCGCCCTGCTCCATCAAGGTCTCCACTGTGCGCCGCAGAAGTGCCGCGGTCTCCGGCCTCTGCATGGCCTTCACAATGAGGGCAAGCTCATATCGAGGCATGATTTACAGTTTGTGAAAGGCAAGTAAAGACAATAATACAGTTCAAACGTCCAGACTCACACAAATGTCCTTCATTTACAGTGTTCTCTGAACGTCAAGTGCCATGTCGTGAAACGATTTTAGATGACGTAAAATATATGCCCCAGGGTATACCAAAGATGGAGGGTGGAGGGGTGTAGTTATGGCGCTTAAAACGTTTTACATAAGAATATCTCGATACAATACAGAATAAACCCATGTAGGAAAATGTTTAGAGCTATGTCCAATAATATTACTCGTTTTGAGTACTAAATGATTATCGGCCTCAAACTAAAGATTTATGAGTTTCACAGATGTGCTTTGCCATGTTTTTTTTATTTCGGTGACGTATTTATCACGCGACAGCGTTTCAGTGCGCATGCGTCTTCGGCGGTTCCCTTCCACACGAGCGTGGTGAAAATGGCGGAGCAAAGTTCCGTGCCGAGTGATCTTTACAAACATGTATATTCATTTCTACTGGAGAACAAGTTTACCAAGGCTGCTCAGCACTTCATCAAACAAGCTAAAGTGGTAAGCGCCGTATTCCGTATCCTATCTACGTCTCCGTTTAGTCATTGTTGACAACGTTATTTACCGCTCGGCTAGCTAGGTGAGCTAACGAGCTAGCCAGCTAAGCAGGATGGTGCACGCCGTGCAGAGAACACGTGTGATCCCAACCCATCAAATTATTTTTTTATTAGAATACCCATTTTATGTGTTACATATTCAGCTTTTATGATGTTTGCTTCTTCAACTGCCATCACCGAATAACGTTAATTGGACTAACTAGATAGCTAGCTAACGTTGAAAGATTGAATAAAATGTCTGTCTGGCTAGCCAGCGGGCTATGAAATGCTGTGTGTGTACTATAGCTAAATAGCTAGAGTAACATGTCAGGCCTGGCATTTGTTGTTTATTGGGAAATGTTGATTGCAGTTGGAACATTGATACATCATCGAAAACTTGACTAGTTGAATAATACTCGTCAATATGAGGAACAATGTGAAACATTGTTCAGGACAATTTGTTCCATTGCATGCAACATGATGGCTATAAACCTGCGAAGACAATAAAATGGCTGACGTGAATGATTCTTTCTTTACAACAGCCACCCCAGGACGAAAAAGATGATGCTGGTCTTCTTGACATTTTCAACTTCTGGGTGAAGTAAGTACACTCCATCGGTAACTTTACTTGAATGTATTGTCACCAACAACGTTGCTGGCGAGATTGACTTGACTTGGGTATATTTCAATCCAACGTTATCTTCCCAGAGAACCTTTGTCTATAACTGCGGGGCTAAACCATTGAGTGCACATACCAAGAGTTGTAGTTTACTCTAAATGATGTTGAATGCCACTCACTGCTCCGTTTCTGCCATTCCTTACTCAGGTCTCCTGAGGCTAAGAAACGCAAGGGGCTGCCCATCAGTCCTGAAACCAGCGACAGTCCGTCTGCTAAGAAGGCAAAGACTGCAGAGAGCTCCAGTGAGGAGTCAAGCAGTGATGAGGAGGAAGCTGCTGCACCCACAGGTACGTGCTCATCTGTCCTTTTTAATATATGCAATTTTAGCAGACTCTTATCAAAAGAGACTTACAGTAGTGCGTGCGTACACTTTTGTATGTGTAGCCCCTGCGGTAATCGAACCCACTACTTTGGCTTTGCAAGCACCATGCTCTACCAACTGAGCCACACTGCTAAGTCGAGGTATACTGGGATGGCTACACAGCCACCATAGTTGCTGGAACAATGCTGGAAAGGACAATGCAAGAGAGGATACCCGAGCCTGCACATTATGGTCCAGGTTGGCCCTATAGTGGAGTACCTGAGCCAGCACATACATTTTTTGTAAAATATTTTTATTTATTTAACTAGGCAGGTCAGTTTAGAACAAATTCTTATTTACAATGACGGCATGCACCGGCCAAACCCGGACGACGCTGGACCAATTGTGGCACTCCTAATCACGGCCGGTTGTGATACAGCCTGGAATCGAACCAGGGGGTCTGTAGTGACCCCTCAAGCACTGAGATGCAGTGTCTTAGACCGCTGCGCCACTCTGAATCAGGCAATTATCTTCCTATCGATAGGATTTAATTCCTGCTTTTCTTACGTTACCCTCTATTCACGCATCAGTAATATTCACCTACCCCTAAACCAGGGGTTCCCAAACTATTTTGGCCCACTGCCCCATTTTGACATCTGAAAATTCACGCGACCCTAACTGTGTGATAATTTATGAAATTAATAGCCTACAGGACAATGACCCAACACACCTCCAGGCTGTGTAAGGGCTATTTTACATTTAGTATTGTGTTGTTTAAAAATGAACATTAACTTATTTTCTTTGCATTATTCGAGGTCTGACAACACTGCATCTTTTTTTTGTTATTTTGACCAGTTGTCAGTTTCTGCAAATAAATGATCTAAGTGACTATTTTTTTTGGGAATTTGGGAAAAATGTTGTCCGTAGTTTATAGAATAAAACAAATGTTATTTTTACCCAAACACATACCTATAAATAGTAAAACCAGAGAAACCGATAATTTTGCAGTGGTCTCAATTTTTTCCATATATAATATTTGTTCTTCGGGATTTTTGAAATTCTCCAACGACCCCATTTTCATATCAGGCGACCCCTAGTTTGGGAGCCGCTGCCCCTAAACCAATATCCTACTTTGCCACGGCATCGACGGACAGAGTTTACCCCTTTCATCCTGTTAAAGGTAAACTCTGCGATATGACCATAGATGTAGAATATAAACAGCATAGTGGGTCAATTTTCGCAGCCCCTAAGAGCGTTGAAGTGTGAAGCTCAACTTCTCCGCTGTTTTGGTACCCCGCCTAACATGTGAAGTGAACCCGTGCACATACACAGATACTGTGTTAGAGCGAAGTCTTGCATCTCGCTCATCTCAATATCTGCGGTGCTGCTCGTGGCAACGTCAATTCGCTGATTCTACCTTTTTAAACGTTTTCTTCATGTGTTTTTGTTAGCAGCCAAGGCCCCACCCTCTGCTAAAGCAGATTCCAGCAGCAGTGATGATTCCAGTGATGAGGAGGAGGCTGCAGCAAAGGTACAGGAGCTATGTTTAATTGTTTAACAACAATTAATCTTTTGTTTTTTTATTATGTTAAAATTCCTAACCATATGATCTATGGTCAGGTCCAGAACAAATTCAAGGAAACGTACAGTATTATACAGAGCCATGAGTGCATGGAACTCCCTTCCATCTTATTATAGCGCAAATGAATAGCAAATCTGTGTTTTTGTTTTTTTTTACGAATAAAGCAACACCTCACGGCACAACGCCTCTCCCCCATGTGACCTACTTGTGTGTATGTACTGACATGCATGTGTAACTGATAGATGCACACACTACATGTTTATGTTTTTAAATCTATGTAAATTGTAACGTCCTTTGTCTGTAATTTATTTTTCATTATGTGTCGGACCCCAGTTAGACTAGCTGTCGCCATTGGCGTCGGCTAATGGGGATCCTAATAAATATCGATGTTGTTGATTTGCTATAATGGCTGACCATAGGCTATTACAGAGCAATGGGGGGGGGGGGGGGGGGGGGGGCTTAGTGAAAATTACGCGTGTCCTAATGAAGGCATCATGCTGTTGAAACGTTGGTTATGTTATAAAGAATGTGTGGGGTAGGCCTGTTCTTCCAGCATGTTTTAAATCTGCTCCTCTTCCCTGCCAACAGAAACCTACAGCAGCCCCAGTGAAGGCCTCTGTAGTGGCAGCAGGCAGGAAAAAGGACTCCAGCTCTAGCAGTGAGTCATCTGAAGATGAGGCTCCAGCCAAAGTCGCTGCAGCTAGTGAGTACATTTAAGCTTTGGAATGAACGGGAAGCCCCGCACACTGAACATGCTCCCAATTGCCACCTTTTATTGACAATGTTTCCACGTCCACAAGAATCTTCGTCAGGTTCTTTTCTAGTATCCTCCTTTAGCCCACCAACCATATTTCTAGTATGTGAGTATGACCGCAAACGTTTCTACATTTTAACCTTTGTTCAACCATGAAGTCCCTTGAGACAAGGAATCTCTTTTAGACGGACACCTGACCAAGACAATCGCTTTACGACAGCACACGTGATCCCGTATTGTTTTAGAGGCTTTGCTACCGTCATTGTGCGGGTGCTTCTTGGGTGTTACTTGTCTTCTGTAGTGTCTTGCTGACTGTTCTTCTTGCTCTGTAGAACGAAAGCCTGCAGCCGCCACCCCTAAGGCAGCCGCGACCCCTAAGGCAGGAAAGCCTGCAGCCGCGACCCCTAAGGCAGCCACGACCCCTAAGGCAGCCGCGACCCCTAAGGCAGGAAAGATTGCAACCGCCACCCCTAAGGCAGCCGCGACCCCTAAGGCAGGAAAGATTGCAGCCGCCGCAGCAGCTCAGAAGAAGGCTGAGGACAGCTCCAGTGAAGACGAGGCGCCCACTAAGGTACTGAAACTGATCCACAGCACACCACCTCTCACCAGGGGTATATTCAAAAAGCCTCTCGGAGGAGGAGGAGTGCTGATCTAGGATCATTTTAGCCTTTTTAGGTAGTGATGACTAAAGGTCAGTTGACAGAAGGGAACTGAACCTAGATCAGCAGTCCTCCTCCTGGGACGATTTTGTAAATATAGGCCCGGGGCTCACAAACAGGACAGGCGTCCACGTTACCATGGGAGCTGTGTTGTCAGTGACAGTCTCCCTTCCTAGGCGTGGTACAGCATCTCCTTGTTCCGACAAACCAGCCTTGTGTGTCACGGTCATACGATGCAGGAGTGGAAGAAGGGACATTATCTATATATTGTGGAGTAAATGTGTTGGGGGGGCGAGAAATGAAGACTCAGTCAACCGTGAAACTAATTCATTACACATCTTCATAAAACATTAGAAAAACAATACCAAGGTACTTCATATTTAGTTTTTAAATCTTAACATGTCCACAAGGATAATTAAAACCACACATACACGTTTCAGCTGCTATATCTTCAGATTGTGTCTACAATGTAGGTACCTTTACCTCCAGGACTGACCCAGTCTCTCCCAACAGGCCCCAGTGAAGACCCCTCCAGCTAAGGCCGCTGAGTCCAGCAGTGATGACTCTTCATCGGATGAAGAGGAGGCCTCTCCCAGCAAGAAGGCAAAGTCAGGTGTGTGATTATCTAGTAGTACACCAGGTGTCTGTCCATAGGTGCCTCTGGGTAAATTAGCATAGGACCTGCATGAACTCTGGGGAGTGATTGATTCAAAGTCGTTCCCATAACCACCTATATAGATCTGAAGGGATCAGATGGGGGGTTTAAGTAATCTGATGTGCTGATTGGGTTCTTGGCCATAATGCTTCCCACCTATTCAAATCCTCATATCTACAGGTGTGGCTAGGGATCAAATTTGAGAATTCAACGTGATTAGTACAGAGGATGATGCCCCTTGTCTGTCTGTGTAGGTGCGTCCCGGGTCGTCCCACCCGCTGCTGCTGCACTTAGGAAGGCCCCTGCAGCTAAGGAGAGTAGCTCCTCAGACAGCAGTGATGACAGTAGTGATGAAGAGGAGGAGGAGGAGGAGAAAGTGGCAGGTAACTAACTACAGTTTTATTTTCCCAAGTCATACCCCTACTTAGGGCTGGTTTCAATTGAAGTGTTTTTATAGTCCCAAGGCTAGCGACATCTGTCTGGGGAAACCGGCCCTGAGTTCCGTCTCGGTATCTGATGCCTTGTGATTCTCCTCAGCTAAAGCAGCCCCGGTGAAGACCACCCCAGCCAAGACTGTGACCCCCAAAGCTGCTGCTAAGAAGGCAGAGTCCAGCTCTGAGAGCACCGGTAGGTTCTAGACCTAGTTTCTAAAGGCTATAGATTTTAAGGGTTGTAGATCTTGGTTCTAGACTAGAGCAATGGTAAACGCAACACGTTCTAAATCTTCGGCCAGGTGAAAGGGAGGTTGCGGAATTAGGTTGTTGTAAAACATTCTGAATTGTTTCATCCTTCCAGCTAAAAGTGCCAGTATGATATCACTTTACATTTGTATTTTGGGATATATTTTATCAGAATTTGTCATGTCGGAAAAGTGACGAGAGGAGCGCTGCGTTAGAGGAGCGCTACGCTAGCAGGACCAACAATGCAGTTTTAAGAAAATATTTACTAAATAAACTAAAGTAAAAAAAAAACGTTGCACAATAAAATAACAATAACGAGGCTATAAACGGGGTACTGGTACCGAGTCAATGTGCGGGGGTACAGGTTAGTCCAGGTAATTTGTACATGTAGGGAGGGGTAAAGTGACTGCATAGATAATAAACAGCGAGTAGCAGCAGTGTAAAAAGAAGGGGGGGAGGGGGGGGGGGGGGTCACTGAAAATAGTCCGGGTGGCCATTTTATTAATTGTTCAGGAGTCTTATGGCTTGGGGGTAGAAGCTGTTAAGGAGCCTTTTGGACCTAGACTTGGCGCTCCGGTACCACTTGCCGTGCTGTAACCGAGAACAGTCTATGACTTGGGTGACTGGAGTCTTTGACAATTTTTTGGGGTCTTCCTCTGACACTGGCAGCAGTAAATCCAGGTAGAATGGCTAACAACCATTGGCTACCAATGGGGGCAGCAGGTAGCTTAGTGGTTAAGAGCGTTGTGCCAGTAACCGAAAGGTCGCTGGTTCTAATCCCCGTGCTGACTAGGTGAAAAATCTGTTGATGTGCCCTTGAGCAAGGCACTTAACCCTAATTGCTCCTGTAAGTCGCTCTGGATAAGAGCGTCTGCTAAATGACTCAAATATAAAAAAAATATATATATAATATCCTGCAAGTTACATCAGCCAATAAAGATCAGGCAGTTGAGCAAAAATAAAGACCTTGAAATAAACAATGACATTAATCCGATTTGGTGTTTTGACCATTTTCATTTCCGCAAAACGTGCAGTATTCTGACATCCCCAAACACCATGCTAGATCCGTGTGAGTGGGCCAGTTGGTTTTGCATGGCCCGGTGCACTTAGCCAGCTATCTATATTAGTTTTTTTTTTAAATCATCTACTAGCAACATAACACAGGAAGTCTTTGGCCACTTTAGTACCTACTTACCAAAGTGAGGCCTGCGTATGACAGTCGGCCCGACGCGATTGGACCATCTTCCCATCTACTTGCATTTCCACCAAACATGCATGCCAACACATGCTGCCATAACCAGGCCGTTGCTCCTTGACGTCAAAGCCGCAATGTATTGTATGTTTTGAGTTTTTTATAAATATAATTCAAATTGTGAAAATAGAAGTGTGTGTGTGTAATGTATTTTTAGATGGAATATCGTCAATCTACGTTAGATTTGTGGAAATATACCTGTCCTTTTTAAAATGACGAGCCACTATTGCAACTGTTTGACCGGAGTTGAGGTGTTTGATTTTAAAGGGGAAGTGAACACTCGCATTGCTTCTCTTATTCCTCTCTTAGACTCCAGCTCTGAGGATGAAGCGAAGAAGCCAGCAGCCAAAGTCCCGGTAACACCGAAGGCTGCCCCAGCGAAGGCTGCCCCAGCGAAGGCTGCCCCAGCTAAAGCTGCCCCAGCAGAAGACTCTGACTCCAGCTCTGAGGATGAAGAAGAGGCTAAGAAGCCAGAAGTAATAAGGGTTAAGTCCACAGCAGTCAAAATAACAGTTACCCCTGCCAAGGAAGACTCTTCCTCGGACTCCAGCTCCGAGGAAGAGGAGGAGGAGGAGAAGGGTTCGAAGACGGTGAAAGTAGCCCCAGCTACAGCAGCGGTAAAGGTGGCAGAGGAAAAGGAGGAGGGTGCCAAAACTGTGACTGTAACAGGGACGAAGGCTACTGTAAAGGTGGCGGAAGATGGCTCCTCTTCCTCCAGCTCCGAGGATGACGACGACGACGAGGGGACAGTGAAAGTAGCATCAGCCAAGGTGACCCCAGCGAAGGCTGCCCCAGCGAAGGCTGCCCCAGCGAAGGCTGCCCCAGCGAAGGCTGCCCCAGCGAAGGCTGCCCCAGCTAAGAAATCAGACTCTTCAAGTTCTGGTAAGACAGAATTAATACAATTGACTGTAATATGGACTGATTAATTTTAGAATGCGTCCCAGATCTGGGACTCGGGTTAGATCAGAATATACTTGTCTATTATACACAGGTTACTTTACCAAAACGTTACACAATGCAGTAAATTGCGACTCATTCTTGCCGGTTGGACCCTTCTATGGTCCCCTCAGGGCTAGTACTTCTATATGGTCCCCTCAGGGCTAGTACTTCTATATGGTCCCCTCAGGGCTAGTACTTCTATATGGGCTAGTACTTCTATATGGTCCCCTCAGGGCTAGTACTTCTATATGGTCCCCTCAGGGCTAGTACTTCTATGTGGTCCCCTCAGGGCTAGTACTTCTATATGGTCCCCTCAGGGCTAGTACTTCTATGTGGTCCCCTCAGGGCTAGTACTTCTATATGGTCCCCTCGGGGCTAGTACTTCTATGTGGTCCCCTCAGGGCTAGTACTTCTATGTGGTCCCCTCAGGGCTAGTACTTCTATGTGGTCCCCTCAGGGCTAGTACTTCTATGTGGTCCCCTCAGGGCTAGTACTTCTATGTGGTCCCCTCAGGGCTAGTACTTCTATGTGGTCCCCTCAGGGCTAGTACTTCTATGTGGTCCCCTCAGGGCTAGTACTTCTATATGGTCCCCTCAGGGCTAGTACTTCTATATGGTCCCCTCAGGGCTAGTACTTCTATATGGTCCGCTCAGGGCTAGTACTTCTATATGGGCTAGTACTTCTATATGGGCTAGTACTTCTATATGGTCCCCTCAGGGCTAGTACTTCTATATGGTCCCCTCAGGGCTAGTACTTCTATGTGGTCCCCTCAGGGCTAGTACTTCTATGTGGTCCCCTCAGGGCTAGTACTTCTATATGGTCCCCTCAGGGCTAGTACTTCTATATGGGCTAGTACTTCTATATGGTCCCCTCAGGGCTAGTACTTCTATATGGGCTAGTACTTCTATATGGTCCCCTCAGGGCTAGTACTTCTATGTGGTCCCCTCAGGTCTAGTACTTCTATGTGGTCCCCTCGGGGCTAGTACTTCTATGTGGTCCCCTCAGGGCTAGTACTTCTATGTGGTCCCCTCAGGGCTAGTACTTCTATATGGTCCCCTCAGGGCTAGTACTTCTATATGGTCCCCTCAGGGCTAGTACTTCTATATGGTCCGCTCAGGGCTAGTACTTCTATATGGGCTAGTACTTCTATATGGGCTAGTACTTCTATATGGTCCCCTCAGGGCTAGTACTTCTATATGGTCCCCTCAGGGCTAGTACTTCTATGTGGTCCCCTCAGGGCTAGTACTTCTATGTGGTCCCCTCAGGGCTAGTACTTCTATATGGTCCCCTCAGGGCTAGTACTTCTATATGGGCTAGTACTTCTATATGGTCCCCTCAGGGCTAGTACTTCTATATGGGCTAGTACTTCTATATGGTCCCCTCAGGGCTAGTACTTCTATGTGGTCCCCTCAGGTCTAGTACTTCTATGTGGTCCCCTCGGGGCTAGTACTTCTATGTGGTCCCCTCAGGGCTAGTACTTCTATGTGGTCCCCTCAGGGCTAGTACTTCTATGTGGTCCCCTCAGGGCTAGTACTTCTATATGGTCCCCTCAGGGCTAGTACTTCTATGTGGTCCCCTCAGGGCTAGTACTTCTATATGGTCCCCTCGGGGCTAGTACTTCTATGTGGTCCCCTCAGGGCTAGTACTTCTATGTGGTCCCCTCAGGGCTAGTACTTCTATGTGGTCCCCTCAGGGCTAGTACTTCTATGTGGTCCCCTCAGGGCTAGTACTTCTATGTGGTCCCCTCAGGGCTAGTACTTCTATGTGGTCCCCTCAGGGCTAGTACTTCTATGTGGTCCCCTCAGGGCTAGTACTTCTATATGGTCCCCTCAGGGCTAGTACTTCTATATGGTCCCCTCAGGGCTAGTACTTCTATATGGTCCGCTCAGGGCTAGTACTTCTATATGGGCTAGTACTTCTATATGGGCTAGTACTTCTATGTGGTCCCCTCAGGGCTAGTACTTCTATGTGGTCCCCTCAGGACTAGTACTTCTATGTGGTCCCCTCAGGGCTAGTACTTCTATATGGGCTAGTACTTCTATATGGTCCCCTCAGGGCTAGTACTTCTATATGGTCCCCTCAGGGCTAGTACTTCTCTAGATAGACGTCACCAACATGAGAACTATCAGATTATATATTAATGTTGCTGTTGTCACCTTGCACCCGTTGGAGACATTTCAGTCTGACCCCGGAAAAGTAGTCATACCTTGTTTAGAGAAACAATTCTGCTCTTTGTTGGGCGTTACATTTATTTTTGGATGAATAAAAATGTTTTTTCCTTTTTGTTGTCCACAGTTAAGTGTTACATAGCATTAGGTAGTGGGGGAGTAGAATTTCGGTCTTGGCTGAGACTAAAATCAAACTCCACATTTATTTAACTGTATCTACCATTTTAAATGCTGTAATGTTCCCATCTGTCTGTCCTGTAGACTCTGACAGCAGTTCTGAGGACGAGACACCAGGTAAACCTGCTGCAGCTGCCCCCAAGGCCCCAGCCAAGGCTGCTGCAGGAAACAGCTCGGACTCCGACTCTTCTTCTGAAGATGACGAACCCCCAGCTAAGAAGGCTACCTCAGCCCCGGTTACTAAACCAGCTACCCCGGTTACTAAACCAGCTACCCCGGTTACTAAACCAGCCTCCAAACCAGCTACCCCGGTTACTAAACCAGCCTCCAAACCAGCTGCAGCGGAGAGCAGCTCGGACTCCGACTCTTCTTCTGAAGATGACGAACCCCCAGCTAAGAAGGCTACCTCAGCCCCGGTTACTAAACCAGCCTCCAAACCAGCCACCCCGGTTACTAAACCAGCCTCCAAACCAGCCACCCCGGTTACTAAACCAGCCTCCAAACCAGCCCCCCCGGTTACTAAACCAGCCGAGAGCAGTTCAGACTCCGACTCTAGCTCAGATGAGGATGAGGCCATAGCTAAGAAGTCTACCTCTAAACCAGCCACCCCAGTGGTGACTAAATCAGCCCCAGCCAAGGCAGCAGCCGAGAGCAGCTCCGATTCAGACAGCTCGGACTCCGAGGACCAGGCTGCTGCGGCCAAGATCACCACCACCACCACCACCAAACCTGCAGCCAAGAGTCCTGCAGTCAAGGCACCGGCTAAAGCTGCGGAGTCGTCGTCATCATCTGAGGAGAGTAGCTCTGAGGAAGAGGCCAGTAAAAAGGCTGCGAAACCCTCTGCTACCCCCAAGACCACCCCAGCAGCCAGACCTAAAGCTAAGGAGGACAGCAGCTCTTCAGAGGACTCCAGTGATGAAGAGGGTAAGAAGATTCCTACATTCTCTCTCTCTCTCTCGGTCTCATATATTTATGTATAGGCTTATTGTTCATCTTCTTCGTATTTCGAGGCCGCTTGTGAGTAAGCATTCCATTGTATTTTTATACATGTGACAACTAAATTGAACTTTGAACCTTGCAGCAGCGCCCAAACAAGCAGCAGTGAAGGCTGCAACCCCAGCGAAGGCTGCAACCCCAGCGAAGGCTGCAACCCCAGCGAAGGCTGCAACCCCAGCGAAGGCTGCAACCCCAGCCTCGGCTAAAAAGGCAGCCGAAAGCAGCTCGGACTCTTCCGACAGTTCCGACTCGGAGATGGAGACAGAGGCCGCCAAGACGACGCCCGCTAAGCCTGCTCTGACCAATGGGAAGCCAGCTAAACCCAAAGCGATCACCTCTGCAGCCAAGGCAACGAAACCGGCCAAGGCTGCCGAGTCGTCCTCTTCCGAGGAGAGTAGCTCTGAGGAAGAGGCCAGTAAAAACGCAGTGAAACCCGCCGCCACCCCAGCGTCTAAATCCAAGGAGGCCAGCAGCTCATCACCGGCAGCAGTCACAACGCCCATGGCTAACGGTGAGTGTCGAACGCCACTAAAAGTTACAATCTGGAATCTGTTCAACGGGCATCTTAAATTCATGATATTTACCCATTTTGATTATTGACGATTTATAGCTTTTATAAATGCCTCATGAGCTTTAGTTACAACTGTATTGTGTTGAGCGCTGTCTTAAAGGCCTGAAGAAATGGGCTGCATAATGGAGCCATTTACCAAGAGAAGGAAAATTGGTCCATGTTTTGCAGCAAGGCTAATTGTCATGCTACAATAACTCACCAATGACTGTTACTTGAAAAGTCATCCTTGGTTTGAATTGTTTCCATTGTTGTTTAGTTGTATTGCCCTTTTTTTTTCTTTTTTTTAAATCGGTTCTTGGGTTAGTTTGAATTCTTATAACCAGGTTCGTTTTATATTACAGGATAGATTGAGAAGGATATTTTTCTCAGTCTCCCTCTTCTCTCCCTCCACAGGCACTGCAATCGCCAAGAGAAAGAGGGATGGAGGAGCCTCGTCTTCTGAGAGCGAGGAGGAAGAGGCAACGACACCCAAAAATAAGAAAGTAACAAAAACACCACAGACGTTCCCCAAAGTCTCTAAGAAGGTGAGAACAGAACAGAGAGACTGACTGGCTGGCTAGCGCTTGGTTTGTATGACTGTTTAATACATATCATTTGTGGGCTGTTGGTTTGGTTCAAAGTATTTATTTCATTTGGCAAATAAACTTGAACGTGGTGTCAGACTACACTACTGGTCAAAAGTTTTAGAACGCCTACTCATTCAAGGGTTTTTCTTTTCTTTTTTAAAACTATTTTCTATATTGTAGGATAATAGTGAAGATGTCAAAACTATGAAATAACACATATGGAATCATGTAGTAACCAAAAAAGTGTTAAACAAATCAAAATATATTTAATATTTTGAGATTCTTCAAATAGCCACCCTTTGCGTTGATGACAGCTTTGCACACTCTTGGCATTCTCTCAACCAGCTTCATGAGGTAGTCACCTGGAATGCATTTCAATTATCAGGTGTGCCTTGTTAAAAGTTAATTTGTGGAATTTCTTTCCTTCTTAATGCGTTTGAGCCAATCAGTTGTGTTGTGACAAGGTAGGGGGGTATACAGAAGATAGCCCTATTTGGTAAAAGACCAAGTCCATATTATGGCAAGAACAGCTCAAATAAGCAAAGAGAAACGACAGTCCATCATTAGTTTAAGACCGGAAGGACAGTCAATACGGATAATTTCAAGAACTTTGAACGTTTCTTCAAGCGCAGTCGCAAAAACCATCAAGCGCTATGATGAAACTGGCTCTCATGAGGACCGCCACAGGAATGGAAGACCCAGAGTTACCTAAATAAAATCTGTCTTTGTGAGACGCGGTGTGGGTGAACGGATGATCTCCGCATGTGTGTTTCCCACCGTAAAGCATGGAGGAGGAGGTGTTATGGTGTGGGGGTGCTTTGCTGGTGACACTGTCTGTGATGTATTTAGAATTCAAGGCACATTTAACCAGCATGGCTACCACAGCATTCTGCAGCGATACGCCAGTCCCACTAAGCCCAAACCAGATGGGATATAATTTGTTTAACAGGACAATGACCCAACACACCTCCAGGCTGTGTAAGCGCATTTTTACCAAGAAGGAGAGTGGTGGAGTGCCGCATCAGATGACCTGGCCTCCACAATCCCCCGACCTCAACCCAATTGAGACGGTTTGGGATGAGTTGGACCGCAGAGTGAAGGAAAAGCAGCCAACAAGTGCTCAGCATATGTGGGAACTCCTTCAAGACTGTTGGAAAAGCATTCCAGGTGAAGCCGGTTGAGAGAATGCCAAGAGTGTGCAAAGCTGTCATCAAGGCAAAGGGTGGCTATTTGAAAAATCTCAAATATATTTGGATTTGTTTAAACACTTTTCTGGTTACAACATGATTCCATATGTGTTATTTCATAGTTTTGATGTCTTCACTATTATTCTACAATGTAGGAAATAGTTTTTTTTTTAAAAAATAAAGAAAAACCCTTGAATGAGTAGGTGTTCTAAAACTTTTGACCGGTAGTGTATCCGTATACAGAAATGGGATGAATTGAATTTCTGTACCACTGATTATTTTCTGGTATGTGTGTGTGTGTGCTGGGCTCTATACAGAACTGAAGTGCATTGCATTGTGGATCTAACTGGTCTGTGTCACTGTGGCGCATTTGTCATATGGACTAAACTTGACTACTAAATTCCCTGTTTGACCTGTCTGTCCCTCTAAAGATCAATGTACCTTTCCGTAGAATAAGAGAGGAAGAAATTGAGGTGGATAACCGTCTGATGGACAACTCCTTCGACGCCAAGGTGAGAACCACACTCCTCTTTCCCTCTGTGTACTATACAAATGTTAAATGGAAAGAAAATTCTTTCCTTTTTACAACATGTCTTACTGGAACACACCATTACAGCTCAGCGTGCTAAAGCCCTTCATTTAAACACCATTACAGTTCTCCTCCCCAAGTGGTAAAACCAATACAGAAGTTATCCGTCTGTAGTTAATTTGCATTATGTCCAGGCAGGTATGTGTGTCGGAGCAACGCGTGTACTGGAGGAATCACAAGACCAGAACATGCAAAGAGGGATTTTCCTCAAACGCCAGAATAGCTTTATTTAGCCGGTTTGTTGGAGCAAAGATGGTCCTTGGGCTAAATACAGCTGCTCTGAAGTCTTACGTTAACACCTGAACACGGTTGAAACATATTTCCTAGTTTCAGGGTTCCTCTAGGGTGTATACGTGTTGCTTGAACTGATGCAAGGACGAACCACTGGAAGCACAAATATTTCCGCGCGCCATTGTCGGTAACCTGTCAGTCGAAGCAAGCTAATGAGGCTTAGGTCCTACAGCCTTACTGATTTTTACATTTTCTCAAATTCTGATGGTTTTAATCGGGGGGGGGGACATTACTGGTGGCCGGCTACAACAGAGCCTGGATTCGAACCAGGATCTCTAGTGGCACCAGGCAGGCCAAAACTCCATCCCACCAAAACAGGCTGAAATTTCAGGCGTTTTTTCAAAAGGCTCTTACACGAAAAGGGCATTATAATCTTCACAATTTCACAGTATTATTCCAACCTCGTAATGTGGTATTATATATATATATATATTTTTTTTTTTTATTGACTGCACTGGGCCTTAAAATCATTCACACACTGAATGGACAACAGTCAGAAGAAGCATTGCACGTTCACACCTTAGCTTGCACTAATTTCCAGTGCTTGAACCCTGAGTTAAAGCTGTACGATAGTTACAAGTTGCCTGTCGTCAACCCTTCAGCCAGGGATGTGATCACGTCATTATCACATGTTTTGACTAGCTCTCTGCTCTGCTCCTCCTCCTCAGCGCGGGGCGGATGGAGACTGGGGCCAGAGGGCCAATGACGTGCTCCGCTTCACCAAGGGGAAGTCCTTCCGCCACGAGAAGACCAAGAAGAAGAGGGGTAGCTACTGCGGAGGAGCCATCTCCCAGTCCGTCAACTCCATCAAGTTCGACAGCGACTGAGAACCTGGTCATCGTTTGTCACCACCCCTCTTCCTCCCTTCACTTGACCCAGGACTATCCGATTACCAGGACTGTCTCCCCCCCCTGAAATGACAATACCTCCCCTCCTCAGCAGCAACCCTGACTGAGCTGAAGATCACGAACTGAACTACAGCTGAGTTGAGACTGCTATTCACATAGCTGGCTGGCTGGTGATTTTTTTTAGTTCAGAAGTCTGTGTTAAACCAGTCCTTTTTAAACACAGATTTCTTTAATGGTGGAATGACAGTGTAGAAGTGGAGACTAACTGTCTTGAAATGGCACCCTATATGCTATGTAGTGCACTGCTTTTGACCTGATCGAAAGTAGTGCAGTGTATAGGGAATAGGGTGCGATTTGGGACACAGGCAGACAGGTAAGGCTGCAGGGGAGGTGTCTGGCAGGCTCCTCTGTGCCTTCAGTACAGATCACAGAAGACTGTCCTTAGGCTGCATTTACAACATATAGCCACCAGGTGGTGGTAATAAGCCACCAATGAAGTTAAATATCCATTTAAGCGTGTCAACTCTTTTCAGATTCCTTTATTTTTCTCTCAGCCCCTTAATCTGTTGCTGCTTGTGTTATTGTTAGCCTGGATCTTTCCCCTTTCTGTCCAGTGATTTCAGTAGTAAATTTAAATTCTGTTCTTGTTTCTTGTGTATCGCTGTTTGCATTGTTAGGACACATTGCGGGGGAAAAGGGTTATTTGTTTGATTTTTGTGCTGTCAGGAAAACGACTGAATGTGTTTTTGTATGTATCATGCAGACCTGTGGGTTGTTTATTTGGGGGTTGAATGAAAACGTTCATTAGTTTCTCTTTTTGGTATGAATAGTATGGTGGGCGCGTTCCAGGCCGATTACATTTGCAGTCACCTACCAGATCTCACGCCTGGATAAGTATTCAACCACTGCAATGTAGTCTGTTTGGAACGCATCTGTTATTTTTCTGCAGTCTCATGTAGGCCCATCACGGTTTAGGTTTTATGTAAGTATTTAACCGTTTTTAGCCTGGGAGTATCAGGGATCATCCAACAGTCATTACAAGCTGTAGTCTAAA
Source organism: Coregonus lavaretus (assembly GCF_964263955.1). Taxonomy (NCBI): domain Eukaryota; kingdom Metazoa; phylum Chordata; class Actinopteri; order Salmoniformes; family Salmonidae; genus Coregonus; species Coregonus lavaretus. Next base: position 127,464 of record NW_028164736.1, read on the forward strand.
AGTAACCGCCTGGGTCGTGTTCAGTCGGGTATACTGAAACAAAATGTTTTGAAAAACGGGGCTTATCGGACTAAGTTCACTCGGTTTCAAAAAATACATTCTGTTTTGCCTACTGGACAGGATCTGGTTGCATCTGAAATGGCACCCCATTTCTACTGGTCAACAGTAGTGTACTGTAGGGAACAAGGTGCCATCCTGGTGTTTATTCCTGCTAAACTGAGACTGACAACCTTTTGGTCTGGTGGTTCATTGGCCGCCGAGGTACTTCTTGGCACAGCAGCTTGATCGACAGCCGAAACAGCCAGCCCCAAGTTGTTTTAATTTTGTGAATTTCAATTTCCTGTTTCTACTTAAATATAACCCCCTTACTGTCTTATTTTCTTTCTAATTGAGTCTTATTACTGGAATAAAATACTTAGTTGCGTCCCAATCGCTCCTTCCTCCCTCCACAATTAAAAGCCATATAAGTCATTTCCTTTTGCTTACTTTGACTTGTGAACTTAGAGATTCAGCAACTCCTGGAGGACAAAGGAATTCAATAAAAAAACAAAAGCTTATTGTTAAATAGAACCAACATGTAAATAACCCAGAATTTTTGTTGTTGATACATTTCATTTACTTCAGTTGTCCTCCCAAGAGTTGCTGAATCAACTCAAATTGTACAGTGGGGAAAAAAAGTATTTAGTCAGCCACCAATTGTGCAAGTTCTCCCACTTAAAAAGATGAGAGAGGCCTGTAATTTTCATCATAGGTACACGTCAACTATGACAGACAAATGGAGAAAAAAAATCCAGAAAATCACGTTGTAGGATCTTTAATGAATTTATTTGCAAATGATGGTGGAAAATAAGTATTTGGTCACCTACAAACAAGCAAGATTTCTGGCTCTCACAGACCTGTAACTTCTTCTTTAAGAGGCTCCTCTGTCCTCCACTCGTTACCTGTATTAATGGCACCTGTTTGAACTTGTTATCAGTATAAAAGACACCTGTCCACAACCTCAAACAGTCACACTCCAAACTCCACTATGGCCAAGACCAAAAAGCTGTCAAAGGACACCAGAAACAAAATTGTAGACCTGCACCAGGCTGGGAAGACTGAATCTGCAATAGGTAAGCAGCTTGGTTTGAAGAAATCAACTGTGGGAGGAATTATTAGGAAATGGAAGACATACAAGACCACTGATAATCTCCCTCGATCTGGGGCTCCACGCAAGATCTCACCCCGTGGGGTCAAAATGATCACAAGAACGGTGAGCAAAAATCCCAGAACCACACGGGGGGACCTAGTGAATGACCTGCAGAGAGCTGGGACCAAAGTAACAAAGCCTACCATCAGTAACACACTACGCCGCCAGGGACTCAAATCCTGCAGTGCCAGACGTGTCCCCCTGCTTAAGCCATTACATGTCCAGGCCCATCTGAAGTTTGCTAGAGTGCATTTCGATGATCCAGAAGAGGATTGGGAGAATGTCAGATGAAACCAAAATATAACTTTTTGGTAAAAACTCAACTCGTCGTGTTTGGAGGACAAAGAATGCTGAGTTGCATCCAAAGAACACCATACCTACTGTGAAGCATGGGGGTGGAAACATCATGCTTTGGGGCTGTTTTTCTGCAAAGGGACCAGGACGACTGATCCGTGTAAAGGAAAGAATGAATGGGGCCATGTATCGTGAGATTTTGAGTGAAAACCTCCTTCCATCAGCAAGGGCATTGAAGATGAAACGTGGCTGGGTCTTTCAGCATGACAATGATCCCAAACACACCGCCCGGGCAACGAAGGAGTGGCTTCGTAAGAAGCATTTCAAGGTCCTGGAGTGGCCTAGCCAGTCTCCAGATCTCAACCCCATAGAAAATCTTTGGAGGGAGTTGAAAGTCCGTGTTGCCCAGCGACAGCCCCAAAACATCACTGCTCTAGAGGAGATCTGCATGGAGGAATGGGCCAAAATACCAGCAAAAGTGTGTGAAAACCTTGTGAAGACTTACAGAAAATGTTTGACCTGTGTCATTGCCAACAAAGGGTATATAACAAAGTATTGAGAAACTTGTTATTGACCAAATACTTATTTTCCACCATAATTTGCAAATAAATTCATTAAAAATCCTACAATGTGATTTTCTGGATTTTTTTTCCTCATTTTGTCTGTCATAGTTGACGTGTACCTATGATGAAAATTACAGGCCTCTCTCATCTTTTTAAGTGGGAGAACTTGCACACTTGGTGGCTGACTAAATACTTTTTTCCCCCACTGTATCTCTCCCCCTCTCTCTCTCTATCTCTCCCCCATTCTACCCCTCCTCCCCCTCTCTCTCTCCCTCTTCCCCATTCTACCCCTCCTCCCCCTCTCTCTCTCCCTCTTCCCCTCTCTCTCTCCATCTCTCCCCCATTCTACCCCTCCTCCCTCTCTCCTAAATATACTGTGTAGCAGCAGGTGAAACTGAAACAGGAATGTATTTAAACTGATGAAAGTCAAAATGTAGAAGATGGTGATGAGGAATCGATTGACAGCAGCAGAGAGGGAGAGTGGCTCTAAGTGCTGTTCTGGGGTCAGTCCTGGCTCAGTCGGTGGAGCATTATGAAAAGGTCAAGATCTGACTAGGGAACAGTCAATAAAGTCAATTTATTTCTGCATGAATAAGCACTAAGCAGCTGCCCTTTATGTTACGCACACACACACACACACACACAAATACACACACATATACAGTGGGGAGAACAAGTATTTGATACACTGCCGATTTTGCAGGTTTTCCTACTTACAAAGCATGTAGAGGTCTGTAATTTTTATCATAGGTACACTTCAACTGTGAAAGACGGAATCTAAAACAAAAATCCAGAAAATCACATTGTATGATTTGTAAGTAATTAATTTGCATTTTATTGCATGACATAAGTATTTGATCACTTACCAACCAGTAAGAATTCCGGCTTTCACAGACCTGTTAGTTTTTATTTAAGAAGCCCTCCTGTTCTCCACTCATTACCTGTATTAACTGCACCTGTTTGAGCAGCGCACGCAAGGTCTCCCTGCTCAAGCCAGCGCATGTCCAGGCCCGTCTGAAGTTTGCCAATGACCATCTGGATGATCCAGAGGAGGAATGGGAGAAGGTCATGTGGTCTGATGAGACAAAAATAGAGCTTTTTGGTCTAAACTCCACTTGCCGTGTTTGGAGGAAGCAGAAGGATGAGTACAACCCCAAGAACACCATCCCAAACGTGAAGCATGGAGGTGGAAACATCATTCTTTGGGGATGCTTTTCTGCAAAGGGGACAAGACGACTGCACCATATTGAGGGGAGGATGGATGGGGCCATGTATCGCGAGATCTTGGCCAACAACCTCCTTCCCTCAGTAAGAGCATTGAAGATGGGTCGTGACTGGGTCTTCCAGCATGACAACGACCCGAAACACACAGCCAGGGCAACTAAGGAGTGGCTCCGTAAGAAGCATCTCAAGGTCCTGGAGTGGCCTAGCCAGTCTCCAGACCTGAACCCAATAGAAAATCTTTGGAGGGAGCTGAAAGTCTGTATTGCCCAGCGACAGCCCCGAAACCTGAAGGATCTGGAGAAGATCTGTATGGAGGAGTGGGCCAAAATCCCTGCTGCAGTCTGTGCAAACCTGGTCAAGACCTACAGGAAACGTATGATCTCTGTAATTGCAAACACAGGTTTCTGTACCAAATATTAAGTTCTGCTTTTCTGATGTATCAAATACTTATGTCATGCAATAAAATGCAAATTAATTACTTAAAAATCATACAATGTGATTTTCTGGATTTTTGTTTTAGATTCCGTCTCTCACTGTTGAAGTGTACCTATGATAAAAATTACAGACCTCTACATGCTTTGTAAGTAAGAAACACTGCCGATTTTGCAGGTTATCAAATACTTGTTCTCCCCACTGTATATACATACAAACACACATACATACAGTGCTTTCAGAAAGTATTCACACCTGTTGACTTTTCCCACATTCAGTGACTGTTCCATTGCTTCCATTGCACCAGGCACACATACAAACGCTTTAAAAAATTGGGACTTTGTCCATTCTACTCATTCTATTTCTATGGGAGTAACACAATAATATGACTCTCACACACAGGGGAGTAAGACACACACAACATGAGACAACCACACCTACAGAGCTTTTAAAGGATTTAACCACTTGACTTCTTCCACGTGTTTTCATCTTACAGCCTGAATTTAAAATGGATTAAATTGAGATTTTGTGTCACTGGCCTGCACACAACACCCAAATTATGTTTTTAGAAATGTTTACAAATTAATTAAAAATGAAAAGCAGAAATGTCTTGAGTGAAAAAGTATTCAACCCCTTTCTTATGGCAAGCCTAAATAAGTTCAGGGGTAAATATTTGTTTAACAAGTCACATAATAAGTTGCATGGACTCACTCTGTGTGCAATAATAGTGTTTAACATGATTTTTGAATGACTACCTCATCTCTGTACCCCACACAAACAATTATCTGTAAGGTCCCTCAGTCAAGCATTGAATTTCAAACACGTATTCAACCACGAAGACCAAGGAGGTTTTCCAATGCCTCGCAAAGAAGGGTAGCTATTGGTAGATGGGTAAAAACATATCATATTTTCAAGCATGGTGGTGGCTGCATCATGTTATGGGTATGCTTGTCATTGACAAGGACTAAGGAGTTTTTTTATGATTAAAATAAATGGAATAGAGCTAAGCACAGGCAAAATCCTTGAGGAAAAACTGGTTCAGTCTGCTTTCCAACAAACACTGAGAGACAAATTCACCTTTCAGCAGGACAATCATTTAAAACACAAGGCCAAATATGCACTGGAGTTGCTTAACAAGACGACATGGAATGTTCCTGAGTGGCCAAGTTACAGTTTTGACTTAAATCGACGTGAAGAAATATGGCAAGACTTGAAAATGGCTGTTCCGCAATGATCAACAACCAACTTGACAAAGCTTGAATTATTTTTTTAAGTATAATGTGCAAATATTGTACAATCCAGGTGTGCAAAGCTCTTAGAGACGTACCCAGAAAGACTGACAGCTGTAATCGCTGCCAAAGGTGATTCTAACATGTATTGACTCAGAGGTGTGAATACTTATGTAAATTATGATTTAAAAAATAATAATTTAACAACATGTTTTCACTTTGTCATTATGGGGTATTGTGTGCAGATACGTTTGTTACGTTACAACCTTATTCTCAAATTGATTAAATTGTTTTTTTTCCCCCTCATCAATCTACAGTCGTGGTCAGAAGTTTTGAGAATGACACAAGTATTGGTCTTCACAAAGTTTGCTGCTTCAGTGTTTTTAGATATTTTTGTCAGATGTTACTATGGTATACTGAAGTATAATTACAAGCATTCCATAAGTGGCAAAGGCTTTTATTGACAATTACATTAAGTTTATGCAAAGAGTCAATATTTGCAGTGTTGACCCTTCTTTTTCAAGACCTCTGCAATCCGCCCTGGCATGCTGTCAATTAACTTCTGGGCCACATCCTGACTGATGGCAGCCCATTCTTGCATAATCAATGCTTGGAGTTTGTCAGAATTTGTGGGTTTTTGTTTGTCCACCTGCCTCTTGAGGATTGACCACAAGTTCTCAATGGGATTAAGGTCTGGGGAGTTTCCTGGTCATGGACCCAAAATGTTGATGTTTTGTTCCCCGAGCCACTTAGTTATCACTTTTGCCTTATGGCAAGGTGCTTCATCATGCTGGAAAAGGCATTGTTCGTCACCAAACTGTTCCTGGATGGTTGGGAGAAGTTGCTCTCGGAGGATGTGTTGGTACCATTCTTTATTCATGGCTGTGTTCTTAGGCAAAATTGTGAGAGAGCCCACTCCCTTAGCTGAGAAGCAACCCCACACCTGAATGGTCTCAGGATGCTTTACTGTTGGCATGACACAGGACTGATGGTAGCGCTCACCTTGTCTTCTCCGGACAAGATTTTATCCGGATGCCCCAAACAATCGGAAAGGGGGTTCTTCAGAGAAAATGACTTTACCCCAGTCCTCAGCAGTCCAATCCCTGTACCTTTTGCAGAATATCAGTCTGTCCCTGATGTTTTTCCTGGAGAGAAGTGGCTTCCTCGCTGCCCTTCTTGACACCAGGCCATCCTCCAAAAGTCTTTGCTTCACTGTGCGTACAAATGCACTCACACCTGCCTGCTGCCATTCCTGAGCAAGCTCTGCACTGGTGGTGCCCTGATCCCGCAGCTGAATCAACTTTAGGAGACGGTCCTGGCGCTTGCTGGACTTTCTTGGGCGCCCTGAAGCCTTCTTCACAACAATTGAACTTCTCTCCTTGAAGTTCTTGATGATCCGATAAATGGTTGACTTAGGTGCAATCTTACTAGCAGCAATATCCTTGCCTGTGAAGCCCTTTTTGTGCAAAGCAATGATGACGGCACGTGTTTCCTTGCAGGTAACCATGGTTAACAGAGGAAGATCAATGATTTCAAGCACCACCCTCCTTTTAAAGCTTCCAGTCTGTTATTCTAACTCAATCAACATGACAGAGTGATCTCCAGCCTTGTCCTCGTCAACACTCTCACCTGTGTTAACAAGAGAATCACTGACATGATGTCAGCTGGTCCTTTTGTGGCAGGGCTGAAATGCAGTGAAAATGTTTTTGGGGGATTAAGTTAATTTTCATGGCAAAGAGGGACTTTGCAATTCATTGTAATTAATCTGAACACTCTTCATAACATTCTGGAGTATATGCAAATTGCCATCATAAAAACTGAGGCAGCAGACTTTGTGAAAATTAATATTTGTGTCATTCTCAAAACTTTTCACCACGACTGTACACACAATACCCCATAATGACAAAGCAAAAACAGGTTTTTAGACATGTTTGCACATTTATTAAAAATAAAAAACTGAAATATCATATTTACGTAAGTATTCAGACCCTTTACTCAGTACTTTGTTGAAGCACCTTTGGCAGCAATTACAGTCTTTTGGGGTATGACGCTACAAGCTTGGCACACCTGTATTTGGAGAGTTTCTCCCATTCTTCTCTGCAGATTCTCTCAAGCTCTGTCAGGTTGGATGGGGAGCGTCACTGCACAGCTATTTTCAGGTCTCTCCAGAGATGTTCAATCGGGTTCAAGTCCGGGCTCTGGCTGGGCCACTCAAGGACATACAGAGACTTGTCCCGAAGCCACTCCTGTGTTGTCTTGGCTGTGTGCTTAGGGTTGATGTCCTGTTGGAAGGTGAACCTTCGCCCCAGTCTGAGGTCCTGAGCGCTCTGGAGCAGGTTTTCATCAAGGATCTCTCTGTACTTTGCTCCGTTCATCTTTCCCTCGATCAGTGGTGTAAAGTACTTAAGCACTACTTTAAAGTATTTTTACTTAAGTCGTTTTTTGGAGTATCTGTACTTCACTATTTATATTTTTGACAACTTTTACTTCACTATATTCCTAAAGAAAATAATGTACTTTTTACTCCATACATTTTCCCTGACACCCAAAAGTACTCGTTACATTTTGAATGCTTAGCAGGACAGGAAAATGGTCCAATTCACACACTTATCAAGACAACACATGGTCATCCCTTCTGCCTCTGATCTGGCAGACTCACTAAACACAAATTGATCGTTTGTAAATTATGTCTGAGTGTTGGGCTGTGCCCCTGGCTATCCGAAAATGTTAAAAACAAGAAAATGGTGCCGTCTGCTTTGCGTAATAAGGAATTTGAAATGATTTCTACTTTGACTTTTGATACTTCAGTATATTTTTGCAATTACATTTACTTTTGATACTTTAGTATATTTATAACCAAAAACTTTGACTTTTACTCAAGTAGTTTTTAACTGGGTGACTTTTCTATTAAGGTATTTATACTTTTACTCAAGTATGACTACTGGGTACTTTCTACACAGCTATTTTCAGGTGTCTTCAGAGATGTTCGATCGGGTTCAAGTCTGGGCTCTGGCTGGGCCACTCAAGGACATTCAGAGACTTGTCCCAAATCCTCTCCTGCGTTGTCTTGGCTGTGTGCTTAGGGTCGTTGTCCTGTTGGAAGGTGAACCTTCACTCCAGTCTGAGGTCCTGAGCGCTCTGGAGCAGGTTTTCATCAAGGATCTCTCTGTACTTCGCTCCATTAATCTTTCCCTTCGATCCTGACTAGCCTCCCCGTCCCTACCACTGAAAAACATGCCCACAGCATGATGCTGCTACCACCATGCTTCACCGTAGGGATGGTGCCAGGTTCCCTCCAGACGTGATGCTTGGCATTCAGGCCAAAGAGTTCAATCTTGGTTTCATCAGACCAGAGATTCTTGTTTCTCATGGTCTGAGAGTCTTTTAGGTGCCTTTTGGCAAACTCCAAGCGTGATGTTGTCTTTTACTGAGGAGGGGCTTCCATCTGGCCACTCGACCATAAAGGCCTGATTGGTGGAGTTCTGCAGAGAAGGTTGTCCTTCTGGAAGGTTCTCCCATCTCCACAGAGGAACTCTGGAGCTCTGTCAGAGTAACCATCGGGTTCTTGGTCACCTCCCTGACCAAGGCCCTTCTCCCCTGATTGCTCAGTTTGTCCGGGCAGCCAGCTCTAGGAAGAGTCTTGGTGGTTCCAAATGTATTCCATTTAAGAATGATAGAGGCCACTGTGTTCTTGGGGACCTTCAATTCTGCAGTAATGTTTTGGTACCCTTCCCCAGATCTGTGCCTCGACACAGTGCTATAGATAATTCCTTCGAACTCATGGCTTAGTTTTTGCTCTGACATGCACTGTCAACTGTGGGATCTTATATAGACAGGTGTGTGCCTTTCCAAATCATGTCCAATCAATTGAATTTACCCCAGGTGGACTCAATCAAGTTGTAGAAACATCTCAAGGATGATCAATGGAAACAGGATGCACCTGAGTTTAATTTATTTATATATTGATTTATTTATTTCTTCCTCCAATATGATAATGAGGGAGTGTGAATCAAACAATATGTGGGTGGTATCTAACACACCATTGGTTGATCAATGTCATGGCGCATTGCGCGATATGCATCACCGATGTGACGCTAACCACGATAACGATTAGCCACAATATTGAACTTTGCGTTTTGCCTTCAAAATAAAAGTCCTGCATTGAAACTGATGCAAACAGATACAAATAGTGGAATCATGCCATATTTGCACTAGATAATGCTAAACAAGTTTGGAATGTTAAATAAATTCAACAAAAGACAATAACCTAGTTAAGTTCACAAACAAAATGCTGATATTGCACTGTGGATGTATTAGACTTCACAATTGCATTGGGGGCATTCTGTACACACTGCACAGCCTTGCCTATGGATCTTGGGTCCATGAAATGGTGTCAAAAGTCCTGAGGTAAGAGCTACGACGCTAATATTTATGTAAACTCTTCAAAAGTCGTGTTCTGTGGGTGTTACTGTGTAGGCTGATACCCCATGTCATGGACCCAAGGCCCAGATCCAAAGGTAAGGCTGAATGTTCAATGGGCAGAGTAGGCTGAACAGGGAGGTGATTTCCCACAGTCTAAGAGCTACGATGCTAATACATTTACGTCATTTAGCAGACGCTCTTATCCAGAGCGACTTACAGTTAGTGAATGCATACATTATTTTTATTTTTTCATACTGGCCCGACGTGGGAATCGAACCCACAACCCTGACGTTGCAAACGCCATGCTCTACCAACTGAGCTACATCCCTGCCGGCCATTCCCTCCCCTACCCTGGGCCAATTGTTCGCCGCCCCATGGGTGTAACGGCCGGCTACAACAGAGCCTGGATTCGAACCAGGATCTCTAGTGGCACAGCTAGCACTGCGATGCAGTGCCTTAGACCACTGCGCCACTCGGGAGGTTAATATGTGTGTAAACTATTCACAGTTATGTTCCGACAGCGTCACCGAATAGGTCGATACCCCATTTCATGGACCCAAGATCCATAGGTATGGCTGTACACTGCATACAGTGTGCCCCCAATGCAATTATGAAGTCTAACATGTCCACAGTGCGATTTCAACTGATTTGTCCGTTTTTGTCAAATTAACTAATTATTATTGTCTTTAGTTGAATTTATATAACATTCCAAACTTGTTAAGCATTATCTAGTCGAAATATGTAATGATTCCACTATTTGTATCCGTTTGCATCGGTTTCAATGCGGGACTTTTATTTTGAAATCAAACCGCAAATTCCACTCTTGTGGCTGATCGTTATTGTGACACTTAAGTGAACGAATATATTTGCTAGCTATTCATCTGATCGATAAAGTTGATAAAAATGCTATTAACCTCTTAAGGATCGGACCCCTTTTTTCAGTTTTCGCCTAAAATGACACCCAAATCTAACTGCCTGTAGCTCAGGACCTGAAGCAAGGATATGCATATTCTTGATACCGTTTCAAAGGAAACACCTTGAAGTTTGTGGAAATGTGAAATGAATGTAGGAGATTATAACACATTAGAGCTGGTAAAAGATAATACAAACAAAAAAAACATGCTTTTTCTTTTTTTCGATCTTTGAAATGCAAGAGAAAGGCCATAATATAATGTTGCAGTTTAGGCGCAGTTTAGATTTTGGCCACTAGATGTCAGCAGTGTGTGTGCAATGTTTCAGATTGATCAAGTGAAGCGTTGCAATACTGGACTATTTTGTATCAAGTCTGGCCAAATGTGCCGAATTGGTCAATTTATACATTTTCAAGTTAACTATAGAGAACATACAAAAATGATATGGTAATACAAAATGTAAGTTTACACACTCCCAGGAATGTCATACATGATGGATCATTAGCTTATATACTAACTTTCACACATCTAGATGGCCGGGTGGGGTGGGTGTGGAGCCAGAGACAGAAGGGGTTCAAACTGTAGAACCCAGTTCCTACATTTGAATATAAAAATTGATTTTATCAAACAAAACTATGCTACATGTTATCTCTGGGACCCTTAGGATGACAAATCAGAGCAAGATTACTGAATGTAAGTACATTATTAACCTTGAGAGGTGAATATAATGTATCAAACCAGTTGCCATGATACATTTTTTGTTGTTGTGCACTCTCCTCAAACAATAGCATGGTATTTTTTTCACTGTAATAGCTACTGTAAATTGGACAGTGCAACTGCTGGGGGAAAGCTAGCTTACTACCACCAACAGAGTTCACCTTAGCTAGCTAGCTAAGTGGACTGTAAGGTTTCTAGAAAAGAACAACTAGCTATACATTTGGTAGCTATATTTTAAAGACTAGCTAGTTACTGACTATTCTGTCAAACTACTTTGTTCCCCTGTCTGTTAATGTATTGGTGACGGAAAGTAGGTTTAAAAAAAAAAAAAAATCCCCTCCTGATTGCACTGCAAATAGGCTTTGTTTTCATATAATTTGGCTGATTAGGCTTGTGCACATTTACATGAGTGTTTCATTAGCTAGTTATGAAGTTGCTGACTGACTAAGCAAATTCGTATTCATATTTTTGTTGTTGCATTTCAGGTGGAGTGGCATTGCTGACAGGCCAGGTCCCATATTCACAAAGAGTACTGATTTTAGGATCAGTTTTGCCTTCACACTGAGTTACAGTTCCATTGACAAGGGGGGAGGCTATATAATGTCCTAGATCACTGTCCCTACACTGAGACCATTTGTGAATACGGGCCCTGGAAGAAAGCTGTTGCCTGATACCTTGCACAGCAGTCGTTTCACCGCAGAACCCTAGAGCAGGGGGTGGGCGACCCTGTTCCTGGAGCGCCACAGGACCCTAGAGCAGGGGGTGGGCGACCCTGTTCCTGGAGCGCCACAGGACCCTAGAGCAGGGGGTGGGCGACCCTGTTCCTGGAGCGCCGCAGGACCCTAGAGCAGGGGGTGGGCGACCCTGTTCCTGGAGCGCCGCAGGACCCTAGAGCAGGGGGTGGGCGACCCTGTTCCTGGAGCGCCGCAGGACCCTAGAGCAGGGGGTGGGCGACCCTGTTCCTGGAGCGCCGCAGGACCCTAGAGCAGGGGTAGGCGACCCTGTTCCTGGAGCGCCACAGGACCCTATAGCAGGGGTAGGTGTTCCTGGAGCGCCACAGGACCCTAGAGCAGGGGGTGGGCGACCCTGTTCCTGGAGCGCCGCAGGACCCTAGAGCAGGGGGTGGGCGACCCTGTTCCTGGAGCGCCGCAGGACCCTAGAGCAGGGGGTGGGCGACCCTGTTCCTGGAGCGCCACAGGACCCTAGAGCAGGGGTAGGTGTTCCTGGAGCGCCACAGGACCCTAGAGCAGGGGGTGGGTGACCCTGTTCCTGGAGCGCCGCAGGACCCTAGAGCAGGGGGTGGGTGACCCTGTTCCTGGAGCGCCGCAGGACCCTAGAGCAGGGGGTGGGTGACCCTGTTCCTGGAGCGCCGCAGGACCCTAGAGCAGGGGGTGGGTGACCCTGTTCCTGGAGCGCCGCAGGACCCTAGAGCAGGGGGTGGGCGACCCTGTTCCTGGAGCGCCACAGGACCCTAGAGCAGGGGGTGGGCGACCCTGTTCCTGGAGCGCCACAGGACCCTAGAGCAGGGGGTGGGCGACCCTGTTCCTGGAGCGCCGCAGGACCCTAGAGCAGGGGTAGGTGTTCCTGGAGCGCCGCAGGACCCTAGAGCAGGGGTAGGTGTTCCTGGAGCGCCGCAGGACCCTAGAGCAGGGGGTGGGCGACCCTGTTCCTGGAGCGCCACAGGACCCTAGAGCAGGGGTAGGTGTTCCTGGAGCGCCACAGGACCCTAGAGCAGGGGGTAGGCGACCCTGTTCCTGGAGCGCCGCAGGACCCTAGAGCAGGGGGTGGGTGACCCTGTTCCTGGAGCGCCACAGGACCCTATAGCAGGGGTAGGTGTTCCTGGAGCACCACAGGACCCTAGAGCAGGGGTAGGTGTTCCTGGAGCGCCACAGGACCCTAGAGCAGGGGGTGGGCGACCCTGTTCCTGGAGCGCCGCAGGACCCTAGAGCAGGGGGTGGGCGACCCTGTTCCTGGAGCGCCGCAGGACCCTAGAGCAGGGGGTGGGCGACCCTGTTCCTGGAGCGCCACAGGACCCTAGAGCAGGGGTAGGTGTTCCTGGAGCGCCGCAGGACCCTAGAGCAGGGGGTGGGTGACCCTGTTCCTGGAGCGCCGCAGGACCCTAGAGCAGGGGGTGGGCGACCCTGTTCCTGGAGCGCCGCAGGACCCTAGAGCAGGGGGTGGGCGACCCTGTTCCTGGAGCGCCGCAGGACCCTAGAGCAGGGGGTGGGCGACCCTGTTCCTGGAGCGCCGCAGGACCCTAGAGCAGGGGGTAGGCGACCCTGTTCCTGGAGCGCCGCAGGACCCTAGAGCAGGGGGTGGGCGACCCTGTTCCTGGAGCGCCACAGGACCCTATAGCAGGGGTAGGTGTTCCTGGAGCACCACAGGACCCTAGAGCAGGGGTAGGTGTTCCTGGAGCGCCGCAGGACCCTAGAGCAGGGGGTGGGCGACCCTGTTCCTGGAGCGCCACAGGACCCTATAGCAGGGGTAGGTGTTCCTGGAGCACCACAGGACCCTAGAGCAGGGGTAGGTGTTCCTGGAGCGCCGCAGGACCCTAGAGCAGGGGGTGGGCGACCCTGTTCCTGGAGCGCCACAGGACCCTAGAGCAGGGGGTGGGTGACCCTGTTCCTGGAGCGCCGCAGGACCCTAGAGCAGGGGTAGGTGTTCCTGGAGCGCCGCAGGACCCTAGAGCAGGGGGTAGGCGACCCTGTTCCTGGAGCGCCACAGGACCCTAGAGCAGGGGGTGGGCGACCCTGTTCCTGGAGCGCCACAGGACCCTAGAGCAGGGGGTGGGCGACCCTGTTCCTGGAGCGCCGCAGGACCCTAGAGCAGGGGGTGGGCGACCCTGTTCCTGGAGCGCCACAGGACCCTAGAGCAGGGGTAGGTGTTCCTGGAGCGCCGCAGGACCCTAGAGCAGGGGGTGGGCGACCCTGTTCCTGGAGCGCCACAGGACCCTAGAGCAGGGGTAGGTGTTCCTGGAGCGCCACAGGACCCTAGAGCAGGGGTAGGTGTTCCTGGAGCGCCACAGGACCCTAGAGCAGGGGGTGGGCGACCCTGTTCCTGGAGCGCCGCAGGACCCTAGAGCAGGGGGTGGGCGACCCTGTTCCTGGAGCGCCGCAGGACCCTAGAGCAGGGGGTGGGCGACCCTGTTCCTGGAGCGCCACAGGACCCTAGAGCAGGGGGTGGGCGACCCTGTTCCTGGAGCGCCACAGGACCCTAGAGCAGGGGGTGGGCGACCCTGTTCCTGGAGCGCCACAGGACCCTAGAGCAGGGGTAGGCGACCCTGTTCCTGGAGCGCCACAGGACCCTAGAGCAGGGGGTGGGCGACCCTGTTCCTGTAGCGCCACAGGACCCTAGAGCAGGGGTAGGCGACCCTGTTCCTGGAGCGCCACAGGACCCTAGAGCAGGGGGTGGGCGACCCTGTTCCTGGAGCGCCACAGGACCCTAGAGCAGGGGTAGGTGTTCCTGGAGCGCCGCAGGACCCTAGAGCAGGGGGTGGGCGACCCTGTTCCTGGAGCGCCGCAGGACCCTAGAGCAGGGGGTGGGCGACCCTGTTCCTGGAGCGCCGCAGGACTCTAGAGCAGGGGGTGGGCGACCCTGTTCCTGGAGCGCCGCAGGACCCTAGAGCAGGGGGTAGGCGACCCTGTTCCTGGAGCGCCGCAGAACCCTAGAGCAGGGGGTAGGCGACCCTGTTCCTGGAGCGCCGCAGGACCCTAGAGCAGGGGGTAGGCGACCCTGTTCCTGGAGCGCCGCAGGATCCTAGAGCAGGGGGTGGGCGACCCTGTTCCTGGAGCGCCGCAGGACCCTAGAGCAGGGGGTGGGCGACCCTGTTCCTGGAGCGCCACAGGACCCTAGAGCAGGGGGTAGGCGACCATGTTCCTGGAGCGCCGCAGGACCCTAGAGCAGGGGTAGGCGACCCTGTTCCTGGAGCGCCGCAGGACCCTAGAGCAGGGGTAGGCGACCCTGTTCCTGGAGCGCCGCAGGACCCTAGAGCAGGGGTAGGTGTTCCTGGAGCGCCGCAGGACCCTAGAGCAGGGGGTGGGCGACCCTGTTCCTGGAGCGCCACAGGACCCTAGAGCAGGGGGTGGGCAACCCTGTTCCTGGAGCGCCACAGGACCCTAGAGCAGGGAGTGGGTGACCCTGTTCCTGGAGCGCCACAGGACTCTAGAGCAGGGGGTGGGCGACCCTGTTCCTGGAGCGCCACAGGACCCTAGAGCAGGGGTAGGTGTTCCTGGAGCGCCGCAGGACCCTAGAGCAGGGGGTGGGCGACCCTGTTCCTGGAGCGCCACAGGACCCTAGAGCAGGGGGTAGGCGACCCTGTTCCTGGAGCGCCACAGGACCCTAGAGCAGGGGGTGGGCGACCCTGTTCCTGGAGCGCCGCAGGACCCTAGAGCAGGGGGTGGGCGACCCTGTTCCTGGAGCGCCGCAGGACCCTAGAGCAGGGGGTGGGCAACCCTGTTCCTGGAGCGCCGCAGGACCCTAGAGCAGGGGTAGGTGTTCCTGGAGCGCCGCAGGACCCTAGAGCAGGGGGTGGGCGACCCTGTTCCTGGAGCGCCGCAGGACCCTAGAGCAGGGGTAGGTGTTCCTGGAGCGCCGCAGGACCCTAGAGCAGGGGGTGGGCGACCCTGTTCCTGGAGCGCCACAGGACCCTAGAGCAGGGGGTAGGCGACCCTGTTCCTGGAGCGCCGCAGGACCCTAGAGCAGGGGGTGGGCGACCCTGTTCCTGGAGCGCCACAGGACCCTAGAGCAGGGGTAGGTGTTCCTGGAGCGCCACAGGACCCTAGAGCAGGGAGTGGGTGACCCTGTTCCTGGAGCGCCGCAGGACCCTAGAGCAGGGGTAGGTGTTCCTGGAGCACCACAGGACCCTAGAGCAGGGGGTGGGCGACCCTGTTCCTGGAGCGCCGCAGGACCCTAGAGCAGGGGGTAGGCAACCCTGTTCCTGGAGCGCCGCAGGACCCTAGAGCAGGGGGTAGGCGACCCTGTTCCTGGAGCGCCGCAGGACCCTAGAGCAGGGGTAGGTGTTCCTGGAGCGCCGCAGGACCCTAGAGCAGGGGGTGGGCGACCCTGTTCCTGGAGCGCCGCAGGACCCTAGAGCAGGGGTAGGTGTTCCTGGAGCGCCACAGGACCCTAGATCAGGGGGTGGGCGACCCTGTTCCTGGAGCGCCACAGGACCCTAGAGCAGGGGGTGGGCGACCCTGTTCCTGGAGCGCCACAGGACCCTAGAGCAGGGGGTGGGCGACCCTGTTCCTGGAGCGCCACAGGACCCTAGAGCAGGGGGTGGGCGACCCTGTTCCTGGAGCGCCGCAGGACCCTAGAGCAGGGGGTGGGCGACCCTGTTCCTGGAGCGCCGCAGAACCCTAGAGCAGGGGGTGGGCGACCCTGTTCCTGGAGCGCCGCAGGACCCTAGAGCAGGGGGTAGGCGACCCTGTTCCTGGAGCGCCACAGGACCCTAGAGCAGGGGGTGGGCGACCCTGTTCCTGTAGCGCCGCAGGACCCTAGAGCAGGGGGTGGGTGACCCTGTTCCTGGAGCGCCACAGGATGTCGTTCCAACTAGGCACCTCACCAGGGGTGCGTTCAGTTCGCTTTAGTGATGGGACGATTGATACCGGCGCTCCGATGCAGTTTTCAGAGCACTACTGATCCGACAAAATGTACCGATTGCTAGTTTCAAAGTAACATTATCGCTTTCAAACACCGAGCTCTACTTGACACCGTACTTACAATGTAGTTGGGATTTTTTTCATGTAAAGTCACCTGAACGGTAGCTCAGCGGATAAGAGTCGGGGTCTCAGAGACCAGATGACAGGGAATCGGGTCAAATCCCAGTGAAGGGATATCATTTAGGGAAAAAATGGTGACACACTTTCTGCACATTGTTCAAACTAGTTGTTTTATTTAGTAAAATATAAGTTTCTATTCTAAATAATGCAGTAGATTCACAGATTTTGACAGCAATAAAAAGAGATTCACAGCAAAAACGGGAAGCAGCGAATCTGTAACAGTAACTGACAGTAGTCTAAGACCCGCGACTAACCACCATGCCACGGAGATCTGATCAATATTGTGGAAAAAAAACTTCTGTATGAACATCAAACGCTGCTTTTCATTGCTGACCAGCCGATGTCACTAATGTGCATTGTGTTAAAAGCCTCAAGAGTAATGGACCATTTTTCGGCACAACTTGGTGAAAGCCTCGGATTCCCATCACTAGTTCACTTGAACATTTTCTACGTTGCGGAAGGGGATGTACTGAATGACACGTTTTTTCCCAAAACGTTCTTGTACATTCTTGAACAGACTTTGAGATACGTTTGCTCCCTTCTGTTGGTGTGCCGGGGTATGGCTTCAAGCAGTGAGTTAAGTATTTAAAGGGCAGCAGTGCATTTTGAACTCCCAACCCTCCCTGTTTTTCAACTGGTTGTTCAGTACCAGCACCATTTCTGTTCATTTGAACGTTCTATTACATTTCTATGTACTGAACGCAGCTCTGACCAACTGAGCTAATTGATCAGTTCAGTGATTGCCTAAATTCAACACACCTTGGTCTTCCAGGTCGGTTAAATAAAAAACAGGAAGTGCCTGCAGCACTCCAGAACCAGGGTTGCCTACCTCTGCCCTAGAAGTATTACGGTCAATGCTTATGAACTGGATATTTGTATGCGAATGTCCATATATCAATGACACTAAAGGGTTGAATTGTTCAGCAAAACGTGCAGTAAATGCTAACGTGGCTTTGGTGATGAAAGGTACATCATGTATTTATTGTCATCTCCCTGTCAGACCACTGTATGCTGTAACATTGGCCTGGATGGTGACATCATCTTCAAGGCTGTGGCCTTCAGGGGTACCGGAAGCAAGGACCCGGGGAGTACAGCATAAGTCTCTCTCTCTGTCTCGCAGCCATTCTGTAAAAAATAAAACCGGCTAGCTGGAGCTCATCTGAGCAGTTGGCTTCTGAGCCCTCACCCGCTATGTACTTAAACCACTAGCACACAGCTCGGACACCCACGCATACCCCATAAGACATGCCACCAGAGGTCTCTTCACAGTCCCCAAGTCCAGAACAGACTATTCTGGACACACACAGGCACAGACACACATAGACATTAATAACACACACTCTATACACACGTACACATGGATTTTGTATTGAATGATATGTGATAGTGGAGTAGTGGCCTGAGGGAACACACTTATTGTGTTGTGAAATATAATGTCATGTAATATTTTAAAGTGTATATAACTGCCTTAATGTTGCTGGAAGCCAGGAAGAGTAGCTGCTGCCTTGGCAGGAACTAATGGGGATCCATAATAAACCCCAGGAAGAGTAGCTGCTGCCTTGGCAGGAACTAATGGGGATCCTTAATAAATACAAATACAGTCATCTCATTTACATTGTATTGGTGTAATCTCTGAATGTAGGCTTGGACAAAATCAGTGATGCTTCCGGAGACCACAGAACAATCAGTGTTATTGACTGAGTTGCTAATGCTGTTTGTGTACCATATGCATGTTTACCAATCTTACTACTGAACATATTAGCCTGTGTTACTGTCACTGAACAAAGGCAGTGGTAGGTTCAAGGTTAGATGGGCCAATACCCAAAAGGTTGCTGGTTGAAATACCAGAGACTGCGATTTAGAAAAGGTTGTTGTGTCTTTCAGCAAGGCACGTAATCCCCAATTGCTCCAGGGTTTCCTTTCGCAAGCTCTCCGGGATTTGGGATAGGTCAAAACTAACACATTTCAAATGCACTTCTGTGTTTATGGACCAATATCAACTATTGTTATTATCATTAGAGCACATGTAATTTGTAGTTACACTCACTGTATGTAGTTTCTTGACCAGATGCCACATGACCAGGAAATGAAGAATACCAGTCCTTCTACCACATGACCAGGGAATGAAGAACACCAGTCCTTCTACCACATGACCAGGGTATGACGAACACCAGTCCTTCTACCACATGACCAGGGTATGAAGAACACCAGTCCTTCTACCACATGACCAGGGTATGACGAACACCAGTCCTTCTACCACATGACCAGGGAATGAAGAACACCAGTCCTTCTACCACATGACCAGGGTATGACGAACACCAGTCCTTCTACCACATGACCAGGGTATGAAGAACACCAGTCCTTCTACCACATGACCAGGGTATGACGAACACCAGTCCTTCTACCACATGACCAGGGAATGAAGAACACCAGTCCTTCTACCACATGACCAGGGTATGAAGAACACCAGTCCTTCTACCACATGACCAGGGAATGAAGAACACCAGTCCTTCTACCACATGACCAGGGAATGAAGAACACCAGTCCTTCTACCACATGACCAGGGAATGACGAACACCAGTCCTTCTACCACATGACCAGGGTATGACGAACACCAGTCCTTCTACCACATGACCAGGGAATGAAGAACACCAGTCCTTCTACCACATGACCAGGGAATGAAGAACACCAGTCCTTCTACCACATGACCAGGGTATGACGAACACCAGTCCTTCTACCACATGACCAGGGAATGAAGAACACCAGTCCTTCTACCACATGACCAGGGAATGAAGAACACCAGTCCCTCTACCACATGACCAGGGTATGACGAACACCAGTCCTTCTACCACATGACCAGGGTATGACGAACACCAGTCCTTCTACCACATGACCAGGGAATGAAGAACACCAGTCCTTCTACCACATGACCAGGGAATGAAGAACACCAGTCCTTCTACCACATGACCAGGGAATGAAGAACACCAGTCCTTCTACCACATGACCAGGGTATGACGAACACCAGTCCTTCTACTTACCTTTCACTGTGTGTGTAATGGAAGTAGGACCAGATTGGAATATCACGTTCAAACTCAAAAAACACACTTTGAGAACAGTAAACATGTCAGCATGTAGGTAAAGATAAAACATTGTGCAGTGCTGTCAATATAGAGCCTACATACACCTAGACAGGGCTGAAATCTGCATATGTGCCTCAGTGCAGATCTCCTTCAACTTGACCTCCAAGCGGAGCTGGTCAAAAGTCCTATTAAAAGGCCTCCTTTTCCATCACGACAGAGTTCCTCTGTGTCTCCCGCTCATCCACCGGGACAATATTATGGATGTCCTTACAGTCATTCTCGATGGAGTTATACGTGCAAAACTGTGCAATATGACCTATGAAAAGGTGTTGACAAACAGTAACGAGGCGTGTGTTTGTACTGTTATGGAAAGTAGTGGCACGTCATATAAAGTGGAACATCATATAAATACTCCAGATGCTCGTGTAGGGATTTCAATAGAGATCTGGGAGGTAAATGGGGATAGATGTGGTGAAGAAGTTAATGAAATGCAGACGGTGGGGATGAAGGGATGCCAGGTTGGCGCACATTCAAACAAATCTGATCTAACAAAGTGGATATTTGTCCAATCCCTCAGGGGATTGAGGGTTTGATTCATCTGGCCATGGCGCCCGGGTAGGCGTGTTTTGCTTGCATTCATTTTGAAACCGGGCTGCCTCCCCCGGGGGCGCACGGAGAAGTCGGCTCAAAGCAAAAGTGATGTAATTAGCACGATGAGTAGGATTCTGTGTTTTCACACGCAAAACGGATTTTAATAAACGCTTTGTGTCCCTTCCCAATGGAAACTAGTTTGAAAATTCAAACATTTATTTCATGGAAAAGGTTGTATGTTTCTGTACGATGCTTGCCTTGTTGACAACATGACCGACTGGCACAGATGACTGTTGGATTTGAGAAGGGCGGTCCTCCCTCCCCACTTTTTCCCCATTCACGTTACGGGCCGTAGTCCAAGTTGATATTCACGTAATAATGAGGAAGTCCCCTCGACCACGCCCACAAATTGGGGAAAACAAATATTAATTCCCATCGGACCCCCCAGTGTAAAAGAGCCAACTTTTGTAGTCGATTTTTAGTTATACAGAAATAACAAAACATGACGAAAGGCTGCTGTGTTGTTCAGGTGTCCAGGTCAAAAATCCCGACCTACGGTCACAGGGCTTCAGGCTATTCCTCGGCGTGGGAGAGTGGGAAATTGTGCACACATGACTGTAAGTCGCTTTGGATAAAAGCGTCTGCTAAATGGCATATTATTATTATTATTATTATTATATTATTATCATGAGCCTATGAACCAGAGTTATACTGTTAGCACTGAGGTGGTGTGCCCTATTAGGAAGACCACTGTGTGCAGCTCACCCTGCACGATCAGCTCCAATATAAATAACATAAGCAAATCTACTTCTGATCAGCTTCCCAGTAAAGTATTAAAAACAATCAAGCAACCCAGAAAAAGTGCTAAAAAATAGCCCATATTAACACATGCAGCCTGAGAAACAAGGTTCATGAAGTCAATAACTTGCTTGTAACAAATTCATATTCTGACTATCTCTGAAATTCACTTAGATAATCCCTTTGATGATACAGGGGTAGCAATACATGGCTACAACATCTACAGAAAAGACAATGCCAACGGGGGCGGTGTTGCGGTCTATATTCAGAACCACATTCCTGTAAAGCTTAGAGAGGATCTCATGTTAAATACTGTTGAAGTAATATGGCTACAGGTTCATCTGCCTCACCTAAAACCCATTCTTGTGGGAAGCTACTATAGACCACCAAGTGCTAACAGTCAGTATCTGAATAATGTGTGTGAAATGCTTGATAGTGTATGTGATATCAACAGAGAAGTATATTGACTGGCTCTCATCAAGCTGCCCACTCAAGAAAAAACTTCAAACTGTAACCAGTGCCTGCAACCTGGTTCAGGTTATCAGTCAACCTACCAGGGTAGTTACAAACAGTACAGGAATTAAATCATCAACATGTATTGATAATATCTTTACTAATGCTGCAGAAATTAGCTTTAAAGCAGTATCCAAATCCACAGGATGTAGTGATCACAATATACAGTGGGGAAAAAAAGTATTTAGTCAGCCACCAATTGTGCAAGTTCTCCCACTTAAAAAGATGAGAGAGGCCTGTAATTTTCATCATAGGTACACATTGAACTATGAAAAAAAAATTTGAGAAACAAAAATCCAGAAAATCACATTGTATGATTTGTAATGAATTTATTTGCAAATTATGTTGGAAAGTAAGTATTTGGTCAATAACAAAAGTTTCTCAATACTTTGTTATATACCCTTTGTTGGCAATGACACAGGTCAAATGTTTTCTGTAAGTCTTCACAAGGTTTTCACACACTGTTGCTGGTATTTTGGCCCATTCCTCCATGCAGATCTCCTCTAGAGCAGTGATGTTTTGGGGCTGTCGCTGGGCAAAACGGACTTTCAACTCCCTCCAAAGATTTTCTATGGGGTTGAGATCTGGAGACTGGCTAGGCCACTCCAGGACCTTGAAATGCTTCTTACGAAGCCACTCCTTCGTTGCCCGGGCGGTGTGTTTGGGATCATTGTCATGCTGAAAGACCCAGCCACGTTTCATCTTCAATGCCCTTGCTGATGGAAGGAGGTTTTCACTCAAAATCTCACGATACATGGCCCCATTCATTCTTTCCTTTACACGGATCAGTCGTACTGGTCCCTTTGCAGAAAAACAGCCCCAAAGCATGATGTTTCCACCCCCATGCTTCACAGTAGGTATGGTATTCTTTGGATGCAACTCAGCATTCTTTGTCCTCCAAACACGACGAGTTGTGGACAGGTGTCTTTTATACTGATAACAAGTTCAAACAGGTGCCATTAATACAGGTAACGAGTGGAGGACAGAGGAGCCTCTTAAAGAAGAAGTTACAGGTCTGTGAGAGCCAGAAATCTTTCTTGTTTGTAGGTGACCAAATACTTATTTTCCACCATAATTTGCAAATAAATTCATTAAAAATCCTACAATGTGATTTTCTGGATATTTTTTTCTCAATTTGTCTGTCATAGTTGACGTGTACCTATGATGAAAATTACAGGCCTCTCATCTTTTTAAGTGGGAGAACTTGCACAATTGGTGGCTGACTAAATACATGTTTTCCCCACTGTATGTTTCACAGGTTTGGAGAGTACAATACAGTACAATACAGTAGAGCACAGAACAATACAGTAGAGCACAATACAATACAATACAGTAGAGCACAGTACAATACAGTACAATACAGTACAATACAGTAGAGCACAGAACAATACAGTAGAGCACAATACAATACAGTAGAGCACAGTGCAATACAGTAGAGCACAGTACAATATAGTAAAGTAGAGCACAGTACAATACAGTAGAGCACAGAACAATACAGTAGAGCACAATACAATACAGTAGAGCACAGTGCAATACAGTAGAGCACAGTACAATACAGTAAAGTAGAGCACAGTACAATACAGTAGAGCACAATACAATACAGTAGAGCACAGTACAATACAGTAAAGTAGAGCACAGTACAATACAGTAGAGCACAATACAATACAGTAGAGCACAGTACAATACAGTAGAGCACAGAACAATACAATACAGTAGAGCACAGTACATTACAGTACAATACAGTAGAGCACAGTACAATACAGTAGAGTACAGTACAATACAGTACAGTAGAGCACAGTATAATACAGTAGAGCACAATACAATACAGTACAATACAGTAGAGCACAATACAATACAGTAGAGCACAGTACAATACAGTAGAGCACAGTACAATACAGTAGAGCACAGTACAATGCAGTACAATACAGTAGAGCACAGTACAATACAGTAGAGCACAGTACAATACAGTAGAGCACAGTACAATACAGTAGGGCACAGTACAATACAGTAGAGCACAGTACAATACAGTACAATACAGCAGAGTACAGTACAATACAGTACAGTAGAGCACAGTATAATACAGTAGAGCACAGTACAATACAGTAGGGCACAGTAGAGCAGAGTACAATACAGTAGAGCACAGTACAATACAGTAGAGCACAGTACAATACAGTAGAGCACAGAACAATACAATACAGTAGAGCACAGTACATTACAGTACAATACAGTAGAGCACAGTACAATACAGTAGAGTACAGTACAATACAGTACAGTAGAGCACAGTATAATACAGTAGAGCACAATACAATACAGTACAATACAGTAGAGCACAATACAATACAGTAGAGCACAGTACAATACAGTAGAGCACAGTACAATACAGTAGAGCACAGTACAATGCAGTACAATACAGTAGAGCACAGTACAATACAGTAGAGCACAGTACAATACAGTACAATACAGTAGAGCACAGTACAATACAGTAGGGCACAGTACAATACAGTAGAGCACAGTACAATACAGTACAATACAGCAGAGTACAGTACAATACAGTACAGTAGAGCACAGTATAATACAGTAGAGCACAGTACAATACAGTAGGGCACAGTAGAGCAGAGTACAATACAGTAGAGCACAGTACAATACAGTAGAGCACAGTACAATACAGTAGAGCACAGTACAGTACAATACAGTACAGTAGAGCACAGTATAATACAGTAGAGCACAGTACAATACAGTAGACAGTACAATACAATACAGTAGAGCACAGTAGAGTAAATAAAATAATAGTACAGTACAGTAGAGCATAGTACTGTATAATGTACTGTATAATGTACTGTATTGTACCCTACTTTACTATAATGTACTCTACTGCAGGGGTTCTAAAGGTTGTTGGGGCCGGGACCCCTATCGTGATGGCAAATCATCCGGGACCCTGTGTGTGTGATATTAACGTAATCGGTTCAAAGACATACATCTGGTGAAATAGAAGCAAGTAATGGTACCAAGATTGTGTTTTGATTTTATATTTTTTTATATCCACGAATATTGACCACTTAGATCGCCATACTCCCATTGACTATAATGAGAGGTCCTGATTTCTGTAAACAATGCCTGCAGTACCGCGGTTGGCCTTGAATATGAAAATCCTCAATGCCAGGGGGCAGTCATTGGGCACGTTCGAGCAGATTTTTTTTTTTTCGATGGTCACCGCCTTTCGAAGTGTGTTGCATTATGGGGATACACATTTTCCGACTTGCACCTACATTTCGACAGCATGAACTTTACAAAAATCATGTGATCAAAGGTCATGAAGTTTTGACTGCAATCGACTGCAAGTTTCTGCAGTTGTTCTTCACCGACTTAATCAAATCAAATCAAATCAAATCAAATCAAATTTTATTGGTCACATGCGCCGAATACAACAGGTGCAGACATTACAGTGAAATGCTTACTTACAGCCCTTAACCAACAGTGCATTTATTTTAAACAAAAAAGTAAGAATAAAACAACAACAAAAAAGTGTTGAGAAAAAAAAAGAGCAGAAGTAAAAAATAAAGTGACAGTAGGGAGGCTATATATACAATAGAATAAAGTGACAGTAGGGAGGCTATATATACAGGGGGGTACCGTTGCATAGTCAATGTGCGGGGGCACCGGCTAGTTGAGGTAATATGTACATGTGGGTAGAGTTAAAGTGACTATGCATAAATACTTAACAGAGTAGCAGCAGCGTAAAAAGGATGGGGTGGGGGGGCAGTGCAAATAGTCCGGGTAGCCATGATTAGCTGTTCAGGAGTCTTATGGCTTGGGGGTAGAAGCTGTTGAGAAGTCTTTTGGACCTAGACTTGGCACTCCGGTACCGCTTGCCGTGCGGTAGCAGAGAGAACAGTCTATGACTAGGGTGACTGGAGTCTTTGACAATTTTGAGGGCCTTCCTCTGACACCGCCTGGTATAGAGGTCCTGGATGGCAGGGAGCTTTGCCCCAGTGATGTACTGGGCCGTACGCACTACCCTCTGTAGTGCCTTGCGGTCAGAGGCCAAGCAGTTGCCATACCAGGCGGTGATGCAACCAGTCAGGATGCTCTCGATGGTGCAGCTGTAGAATTTTTTGAGGATCTGAGGACCCATGCCAAATCTTTTTAGTCTCCTGAGGGGGAATAGGCTTTGTCGTGCCCTCTTCACGACTGTCTTGGTGTGTTTGGACCATGATAGTTCGTTGGTGATGTGGACACCAAGGAACTTGAAGCTCTCAACCTGTTCCACTACAGCCCCGTCGATGAGAATGGGGGCGTGCTCAGTCCTCTTTTTTTTCCTGTAGTCCACAATCATCTCCTTTGTCTTGGTCACGTTGAGGGAGAGGTTGTTGTCCTGGCACCACACGGCCAGATCTCTGACCTCCTCCCTATAGGCTGTCTCATCGTTGTCGGTGATCAGGCCTACCACTGTTGTGTCGTCGGCAAACTTAATGATGGTGTTGGAGTCGTGCCTGGCCATGCAGTCATGGGTGAACAGAGAGTACAGGAGGGGACTGAGCACGCACCCCTGAGGGGCCCCCGTGTTGAGGATCAGTGTGGCAGATGTGTTGTTACCTACCCTTACCACCTGGGGGCAATAATCAAAATGAATATGATATTTGAGTCTCTCTCGTTCACCAATCAATTGTACAGTATACTCACATATATTTTCATTTGTGAGTGTGTGATATGGGGGTTGGAGAAATGTTTATTAAAGAAAACTTTTATAAACAACGGCAACACTGCCATGCTACACTAAGCCTTGCTGTTGGAAAACCACATCAGTGTCCGAATTTCGTCTGTCGCAGATGCACCTCCCCCGACACCCGAGTTCTACGTACATAGAGGCATATCATATTGCAGCTTTTCAAGTCTCTCTGATAAGAGACTCTCGAACTAAGCTCATCCATCTTATTTGTTTACATTTACAGTGAGGGAAAAAAGTATTTGATCCCTTGCTGATTTTGTACGTTTGCCCACTGACAAAGACATGATCAGTCTATAATTTTAATGGTAGGTTTATTTCAACAGTGAGAGACAGAATAACAACAACAAAATCCTGAAAAACGCATGTCAAAAATGTTATAAATTGATTTGCATTTTAATGAGGGAAATAAGTATTTGAACCCTTGTTGGCAATCACAGAGGTCATACGTTTCTTGTAGTTGGCCACCAGGTTTGCACACATCTCAGGAGGGATTTTGTTCCACTCCTCTTTGCAGATCTTCTCCAAGTCATTAAGGTTTCGAGCCTGACATTTGGCAACTCGAACATTCAGCTCCCTCCACAGATTTTCTATGGGATTAAGGTCTGGAGACTGGCAAGGCCACTCCAGGACCTTAATGTGCTTCTTCTTGAGCCACTCCTTTATTGCCTTGGCCGTGTGTTTTGGGTCATTGTCATGCTGGTATACCCATCCACGACCCATTTTCAATGCCCTGGCTGAGGGAAGGAGGTTCTCACCCAAGATTTGACGGTACATGGCCCCGTCCATCGTCCCTTTGATGCTGTGAAGTTGTCCTGTCCCCTTAGCAGAAAAACACCCCCAAAGCATAATGTTTCCACCTCCATGTTTGACGGTGGGGATGGTGTTCTTGGGGTCATAGGCAGCATTCCTCCTCCTCCAAACACGGCGAGTTGAGTTGATGCCAAAGAGCTCGATTTTGGTCTCATCTGACCACAACACTTTCACCCAGTTCTCCTCTGAATCATTCAGATGTTCATTGGCAAACTTCTGACGGCCCTGTATATGTGCTTTCTTGAGCAGGGGGACCTTGCGGGCGCTGCAGGATTTCAGTCCTTCACGGCGTAGTGTGTTACCAATTGTTTTCTTGGTGACTGTGGTCCCAGCTGTCTTGAGATCATTGACAAGATCCTCCCGTGCAGTTCTGGGCTGACTCCTCACCGTTCTCATGATCATTGCAACTCCACGAGGTGAGATCTTGCATGGAGCCCCAGGCCGAGGGAGATTGACAGTTATTTTGTGTTTCTTCCATTTGCGAATAATCGCACCAACTGTTGTCACCTTCTCACCAAGCTGCTTGGCGATGGTCTTGTGGCCCATTCCAGCCTTGTGTAGGTCTACAATCCTGTCCCTGACATCCTTGGAGAACTCTTTGGTCTTGGCCATAGTGGAGAGTTTGGAATCTGATTGATTGCTTCTGTGGACAGGTGTCTTTTATACAGGTAACACACTGAGATTAGGAGCACTCCCTTTAAGAGTGTGCTCCTAATCTCAGCTCGTTACCTGTATAAAAGACACCTGGGAGCCAGAAATCTTTCTGATTGAGAGAGGGTCAAATACTTATTCCCCTCATTAAAATGCAAATCAATTTATAACATTTTTGACATGCGTTTTGCTGGATTTTGTTGTTGTTATTCTGTCTCTCACTGTTCAAATAAACCTACCATTAAAATTATAGACTGATCATTTCTTTGTCAGTGGACAAACGTACAAAATCAGCAGGGGATCAAATACTTTTTTCCCTCACTGTACATAATAAGTCAAAGCACGTGATTACATCCAACTGGTATTTACGACTTCACAATTGAAAATTCCCATCTTCCAGGAACTCAGAATTATACCTCCTTCACCCTCATGTTGTCATGTTATGTTAAGCTATTTTCCACCCACACCTAGACTGCACTATAAATGGGAGACAGTAGGATCCTACCGTATGCATGCAAACAGCACAAATATGGATGAGATGAATATGGATGGAAAGCAAAACCCTCAGGTCATTTTTTTATAAAGCATACTTAGCATTGTTTAAGTCTGCTAAATTACTGCTTTAACTTTGCATGTAAATCTTTGCTTGTAACGCCAGGGTAGTGGGTTCGATCCCCGGTACCACCCATACCAAAAAAAATTCTGCTAAATGGCATATTATTATTATTAATAAATTATTACGTTTGAGTAGGCTTAATTTTCACTTAATTAATTATTCCATCACCACAGTGCATTTTCAAGATTCGCTTTTCTCTAATCCTTTTAGGAGATCTTGGGACGTGTGTAGAGAGGTCCCTGTGATCCAGGATGAACAGACATCCCGAACACTAGAGAAACTTCTGCAAATTGCTGGCCATCTTTATTGTGTCTCTTTTTGTATTTGTCCTAGCCATATTTGGCAAGGTAAGATTTGAGGAAAGATTACATTTTTCTCTTCAGGTGTCTTTTTCAAAATGTGCAACCATGAAACTACTGGCAACTTGTCACATTTAGGTACTCTTTAAGGATTGAAAAGGATTGTAAAAGGTTTATAAGTAGTTTATGAACAGCTAGAGTTATTACCTAATATGTAAATCATTGATAAACAGTTATAACTCATAAACAGATCACAGATCAATCGTGTAATTGTCGTTTGGGGCTTGTAAAGAGTGAGCTTTATGTGCTGCTGAATTAAAGCGTTACTTTTCATGAATTATTAATAAACTACATATTAAAAAAAGGCACTCTGCAGTTTGAACAATAAGAAAGCAGGAACCCCACCACTGATTTGGTAAACAACTGAGAGATGGGGCTGGAGAAATGTAACCACTCTCAAGTTCATGGACAGAGCTATGGATGCAAGGACTGACTCCATGATTTAAAAATGATAGTTTTAACCATGTTTTGAGTGTTTGTTTACAGTTACATTGTTTAAAAAACAAAGGAGTAAAAAACTAGCTTCTATTTTGGGTTCTGATGGGGTACGACAGTTGAACTAAGCTCACGAGGCATCTATAAGTTATATTCTTCAAGAATAAATGGATACTGTGTATATAATTAATTGAAAAGGCAAACGTTTGTATCTAGCAACTGCAGACTGCCCCTTCAACTGAATAATTGTCACGATCGTCAGGGTAAGGAGTAGACCAAGGCGCAGCGTGATGAACAAACATGACTTTAATTAGTTAAAGCACGAAACAAAACAAGAAACGACTCGTGACGTCCACGGTATCAATGACCGAACACGGAACAAAAACCCACAACCACAAAGGGAAAACATACAGTTTAAATATGGCTCCCAATCAGAGACAACCAGCCAACAGCTGACACTCGTTGCCTCTGATTGGGAGTCACTCAGGCAAACATAGAATACAACACATAGAAATGAACACACCCTGGCTCAACATAATGAGTCCCAGAGCCAGGGTGTGACAGTACCCCCCCCTAAAGGCGCGGACTGCGACCGCGCCTCAACTAAACAAACCAGGGGAGGGCTGGGCGGGCATACCTCCTCGGCGGCGGTTCTGGCTCCGGCCTTGACCACCACCCTCCAATACACCCCCCATAGTGCCCCTGGTCCAGTCTGGCCCCGCCGGCTGGAGCAGGACTGGACTTAACAGGAGCGATCCTTACCAGGCTGTCGACTCGCACCCCTGGCTTGGTGCGTGGAGGAGGAACGGGCCTTACCAGGCTGACGACTCGCACCCCTGGCTTGGTGCGTGGAGGAGGAACGGGCCTTACCAGGCTGACTTCTCGCACCCCTGGCTTAGTGCGAGTGGCAGGAACAGGCCGGACCGGGCTGGCAACGCGCACCGTAGGTTTGGTGCGAGTGGCAGGAACAGGCCGGGTCGGGCTGGCGACGCGCACCGTAGGTTTGGTGCGAGTGGCAGGAACAGGCCGGGTCGGGCTGGCGACGCGCACCGTAGACTTGGTGCGGGTGGCAGGAACAGGCCGGACCGGGCTGGCGAAGCGCACCGTAGGTTTAGTGCGTGGAGCAGGGACAGGCCGGGCTGGGCTGTCGACGCACACCGTAGGCTTGGTGCGTGGAGCAGGGACAGGCCGGGCTGGGCTGTCGACGCACACCGTAGGCTTGGTGCGTGGAGCAGGGACAGGCCGGGCTGGGCTGTCGACGCACACCGTAGGCTTGGTGCGTGGAGCAGGGACAGGCCGGACTGGGCTGGCGACGCACACCGTAGGCTTGGTGCGTGGAGCAGGGACAGGCCGGGCTGGGCTGTCGACGCACACCGTAGGCTTGGTGCGTGGAGCAGGGACAGGCCGGGCTGGGCTGTCGACGCACACCGTAGGCTTGGTGCGTGGAGCAGGGACAGGCCGGACTGGGCTGGCGACGCACACCGTAGGCTTGGTGCGTGGAGCAGGGACAGGCCGGGCTGGGCTGGCGACGCACACCGTAGGCTTGGTGCGTGGAGCAGGGACAGGCCGAACCGGGCTGTGGAGACGGATAGGAGGCCTGGAGTGAAGAGCGGCCACCACCCGTCCTGGCTGAATGCCTACCCTCACACACTCTGTGTGAGGCATCCGCACAGGACGTACAGGGCGGTGAACCCCTGGCCTGGTGGCCTTCTGGATCCGCCCCCTTTTCTCCTCCGTCAGCCCCGTCGTCCATGCCGTGTGCCCCCCCTAAAAATGTTCTGGGGTTGCCTCACGACCGTCCGACGACGACCCTGATCACGCCGTTGCTCCTCTCTCCGTCGCCTCTCCACCGTCTCACTCCATGGCCGGCGATCCATCCCGGCCAGGATTTCCCCCCAAGTCCAGGACCCTTTACCGTCCAATATCTCCTCCCATGTCCAGGCTGCCTGCTCCTGGACACGCTGCTCCTCTTTCGCCAGGGCCTTTCCCGGCGCTTCCTCCCATGTCCACCCCAAGGGCTGCCCCTGGACACGCTGCTTGGTCGTTGCATGGTGGGTTTTTCTGTCACGATCGTCAGGGTAAGGAGTAGACCAAGGCGCAGCGTGATGAACAAACATGACTTTAATTAGTTAAAGCACGAAACAAAACGACTCGTGACGTCCACGGTATCAATGACCGAACACGGAACAAAAACCCACAACCACAAAGGGAAAACATACAGTTTAAATATGGCTCCCAATCAGAGACAACCAGCCAACAGCTGACACTCGTTGCCTCTGATTGGGAGTCACTCAGGCAAACATAGAATACAACACATAGAAATGAACACACCCTGGCTCAACATAATGAGTCCCTGAGCCAGGGTGTGACAATAATAACTGTCTATAAATTACTTTTAAAGCTTTTACAAGCCCCGTTAAAGGGTACCTTCAAGTAAATATATTTTATTGAACCTTTATTTAAGCAGGGAAGTCCCATTGAGACCATGTCTCTTTGCAAGGGGACCCTGCTTCACAGACAATCTTGTCAGATAACAAAGCTCTGTATTCACTATCTCTGTACAAGCAATTTTTTTAAACAACTAATTTAAGTCATAAAAATCAAGTACTATTTTGCAGGGATCCGTTCTGCTCCTGATAACACTGTCAAGTAATGCCACCTGGGTCAATATCACCATAAGGTGCCTTTGAGACTTCCCCATTTCCCCCCCAAAAAGCTGAGATTTTCCATTGAACTTCATATTCATTGTATTAAGTATATGTTATGCTGTTAGAAATGCATATTGGTCAAGCTCCCACACTTTTTATAAATTAACTGCAAGCAGACAATTTACATGCAAACAGCAAAATATGTCCACCCTGTCATGGACAATTTCAAAGCAGAATAAATACATTGTAATTACATAGTGATTATAAAACGTACATTTTCAGAAAACTATTTAGTCACTTTCTCAACAATATATTTTAGTTTATGGGAAAAGTATTTGGATAATAATGAAATTATGGCAAACTATTTATTTCTCTATAAAATCTGCGAGAGTTGCACTTTCTTTTCTAAATAAAATCTAACAAAAAAGATATCTGGTCAAACTTTCAAACAATACTATTTGGCCCTCATTTGTTTATAAAGGAATCACACAAAAGATTTTGCTAACTTGTGAAAATAATTTGTTTATTTTCATAGAACATGAAAATAACAGGGTGGACAGTGACATGACAGGGTGGACACTGGGCATGACAAGGTGGACACGTTGTGAAATGTAATTGAATGGCCTCATAAATGCAAGGAACAATGCAAGAAAATGATGTAAAAAATGCCTTTTCCCATGTAGGGGGAAATTACAAGTTGAACAGACTGTTTTTGATCCACTCTACCTGCATGCAGCCACTGAATAAAGATGCCCAAAATGAAACATTAATGTGGCCTTCTAGCGTTAAACTCTGTACATCATTCTGCACAGTGAAAGTCAAACATTCAACTGTAGAACAAGAAGAAAAATGTTTTTTAAGTGGAGAACAGTTGATTTGAAAAAACAGAATATTACAGAAAGATCACTTGGACGCATCTCCAAACAGTCTCTCCCTTTCTGCAGAGACATGGCTCAGTTCTGCAGTTGCTGTTCCACATACTTCCATGCAGACACTTCAATCTGTACAGAGCGCTTGTTCAGAGCCTGTGGTTCTGGTATTAGGCAAAGTACCTGCCAGTCATGGTACCAACAGATGTCGTCCCGAAGACTTGGCCATTTGAACTTGGCGTTGCATACACTTAACTTTCACACTGTGCCCTTCTGCATCCATGATGATACCTGGGTATGCTTCATTGTCATAATTAACGACGCACCACTCTCCAATGTGCTTTACCTCAATCATTTCTGGTCTCCTAGGATTATCTGGTGTCTTTCCACATGCTGGAGACTTGTCAGATGAAACAGGAACATTAGCTAGAGTGACCTCTTGAAGGTTAAAGCAGAGGCAGTCCAAAACACCTTCCTCCCTTTTACACAGACATGAAATGTCTCTGTATTTCATTTGGCCGGGTGTCAGACTGATAGCTTGGTGGATTCTCATAGTGCCTTTTATGGCAGCTATTGCAGGTACCTCAGGCTTTGATTCAATATCCCTCTCTGGGATGAAGAACAGCTCGACAGATGTGTCCAGGCTTTTCAGCTTGTTATACAAGCTCTGGGCATCAGGAATGTCTCCTCCATGGGCTACAATCCGGTCTGCTGACCTCTTGAGGGCCCCACCCACACCGTCTGGTGCCCCCTTCCCATGATTAGCCTCAAAGAAATTCCACGTTATTTATTTGAAGCCATACTTGTAGGGTTCCGTTGAGAGGTAGAAGAAATTTCCCTTTTGTCGATACTGCGTTGCAGGCCCATCGCTGAAAAAATGAAGTGTGCTGACTTGAGGGTGTCGTTCTCTCACTACCTTCAGAACTGGATCAAGGTGGGCCCAGATGGCCACAGGGTCGTGTCTTCTGGAGGGTGATATGGAGCAGAAGGTGTGTGGCGCTTGTTCACCAGTGGTGTAGAGCACTCCAGTGTGCAGACTGGCCTGCTTGTGTGAGCCTCCAAAATGCACAGATTGTATTTCTTCGCTGTACTTACATGAGTAATTTTCGCTAAAATCTATATGCAAGAGGGACTCATTGTGCTTCAGACTCCTCCTGAGCTCCCTGTAGGCATCAAACTGCCATTTAATGTTGAAGACATGGCTCCTAAAATGGAGAAGCCTCTCCTGGAAATCTGTGTTAAGCTCATGCACTGTTGTTGTTATCTCCCTTTTCACTGTTATTGTTGACACCTTCTCATCCTTCTTGATCTTCTCTGTCATCCACTGAGATAAACGAATGTTCTCTTCCCCAGGGGTTGTCAGCATCGGGTGACAAGTTAGGAGGCATTCACTGCACTCACCATAAGCACAGACCTTGGCTTTCGGGTCATACATGGTTGCTTCAGACATTTCCTCAATATTTCTTAAGGACAGTAACCCTTGGTTCTGCAAGGCATTGGCAATGAATTGCAAGTTCTCATGTTTTTTGCAGAGACATGTGTCACGGTCAGAGGAAGAAGGGGTTACCACCCAAAAGGGTCTGAGACGGCAAAAGGAGGTGTATGACATTTGGCCAATGTGCTCAGAGAGAAACCTCCTATGCAAGTTCTTCATTGTATCAGTAAGCAACCTCTTTAGCATTTTTTTCTTCAGCCGTGTGACTGTTTGTTTGCGGCCAGTTGTCATTCGACTAACATCATCTCGAAGAAAAAATGATGTAACGTTCTTCCTAATCTCATTTCGACTGAAGCACCTCCTCCCACGGTAGGTCAGATCCACAGGATACTTTGCTCTCTTCTTAGAGTAGCCAAAAGCAGTCTGGGCATGCTTTTGGAGCTTATACTTCTTAAGAATGTTTCCACTGACCACTTTTGCTATCAGCTGCTTCTCTCGGTTTGTTTTTGCATGTTCATATTTTCTTCTAATATCTTCAATCAGGGATGTATGGAAAAGAAGAGCTCTTTTGATGGGTGAATTCACTTTTTGATGTGCCAACAAAGCATTGACTTTTGTACGTGGTGATTTGGACGCACTTTCTTTCTTGGCCCGATAGTACCTCTTCTTATATTTCTCAGTTTTACTTTTCTCTTTTGTGAGCTGTGCCTCTAATATTTCGATCTGTTTTTTCAGTTTTCTCTTCGAACTCCTTCGAATGCTTTCCCCTTGACGCCGTTGCCTGAAACACAAAATATTTGTAAGGATTTTTTTTAGCAAGTTAGTTATCAATATGTCATTTTATGGGGACATAAACAGTTGATAATTGTCCTTCAAATAAATCTAAACTTTCTAATAAGTCTCATCAGCTAAACTTCCAATGATCTAACCTGGAGGGCCCTGGCTCATGCTGATTTCCAGGAGTTTCAGCAGGGGAGTTGGGTGGTGTCTCTGACTGTAGCAAAGCACTGGCCCTGTTTCTGGCTATGGTTGGGTGGTGTCTCTGACTGTAGCAAAGCACTGGCCCTGTTTCTGGCTCTGGCTTGACTTTTTGCCTCTCTCCATTTCTTTCTTTTTGCCCTCTTCTCTCTCTCACTGAGCTCATTGACACCCTTCTTCTTTCCAGTCTCTCTGTCTTTTTTCCATTTGACCCTTTCTTTCTCAAGGTACTTTATTCTTCTGTCTGGGTCAGCATCACGACGTTCCCGATATCTCCTTGCTATCTCAGCTCCTTTTGATCTCATTCCTTGAAAAAGACGATTCAAAATGTTCCCTTACACACTTTAATTGGCAGTCCCGGAAAACTAGGCTTGCATTATCAAACTAGGTTTGCTGATACCGATATCGCCAAAAGAATTGTCCATATTGTCCATTCTTACTATGTATAGCATGTACTGTTATAAAATGTGTGTAATAGCTGTTGTAATATGTGTAACATTATCAGTATGTGGCCTAAACTATGCACATGTCCTTCCTGTCATGAACCATGTCCATCCTGTCATGGAAGGCTTGCTGACAGGGTGGACAATGACAGGGTGGACATTTTTGGCTAATGTTAGCATTTAATGAGCACATGGTGGACCTTCACTTAGCAACATACTACAGTTAGCAAGCTGACTGTGTACTGTTTTACAAATATATTTCAAAGTTCTGATAGGTTTTTCTATCAATTGATATTTCACTATGACAGAGTGGACATGTTAAGCTTGACAACATCCAACTACACACATAATATGATGAAAATTATGAAACATAAGTGTAAATACTTACTCTGCAACTAGACACTGCTTCAGCCTTCATTGAAGAAAGACAAAATGCTCGTAGTGATGTCACTGAAAACATCAGTGGGTTTCTTAAAGGGGCAGTTACCCCATAATGACAGGGTGGACAGCAATTTCAGGGACACATGCAAAATGTTCAATATGATTATGAAAATACAATATACATGATCAAAATTACTTGTTTTATCAAATAACTTATTGTGGACAGTAAAACCATGTAAAAAAAAAATTGGATTTAGTATCATTTAACCACTTATTACACACACTGTAGTTAGCAGAGCAGTGTGTGGGACATGCCAAAATCACGTACATCCAATGAAAAACATTTAATAAAATGAAGGAAACACTTTTTTAGAGACTTATCATTCTACTGATATGTGTGCAAATGTTTGGCCACTTATAATAAGACCTCAGACTTTCGTTATTCTGCTACATTTTCATGATGACTGAGTGAGTCTGATGAGGACACCAAAGGCACCTCACAGTGATACTGACTCACCTATACAATCCCAGCGGATCAAAAGCCATCAGCCTTCCTCAGTGTCAGCTGTGCAGTGACTGGACCGAGTGTTCTGCTCCTCATCAAAAGCCTGTGGAAAATCATTCTTCAGAGACTCAGAGAAACCATCAAAGCAGACAGTTGTGTGGGTAAGCACCATGTGTTCTATAAAGGACGTATATTTGTTGTTGTTCCCCAAGGTGATGTAGATGTATCAAGGACAGATCTGCTAACTTGTCTAGGTGAGCAGTGGGAATTTAGATAGAGCCAGGTTAACATCATTTTGATTGAAAATTAGGATTAGATGCTGCAGGGAAGTGAGGATGTGTAGGACATTTTTTCACATATAGTCCACTTTAAAATAGAAGATTTCAGTCCTCTTTAAAGTGAACTCAAAGCAAAATAACTCAAGTTATTTTGTATTCACACTGACCTTGCCTTTGAATGAGGACTCAACTCTTTTGCCAGTTCACGTCTGTAAGTGTAGCGGGTGATTTGGACGGAGTGAGGCGCAGGAGGGTAAAATCACAAAATAAATGTTTTATTCGGCAAATGGTTTATCCTCAGTAGCCTATTGGGAAACACAAGCAGTTCCTATTGCGAAATCGCCTCGCTATTCATGTTGAATAAATTAGTCTGTTAATTTGAACTAAGCAAACTGCTAAATCGTTCAGTTTACATGTAGCCTACATCTTGTCTAGTTCACTGTAGACCATCTGAAATTAGATGCAGGCCTATTAGGAGCTAAAGGCTACCTGCCTTTATCTAAGCAAAATTGAATTACAATCATAAACCCAGATTTTTGTCTGTAGCTGGTGTCTATTGAAATGACAAGCCAGTCTCGCAAATGGGCCATTTATAACGGTCTGTAGTCTTAACATCTGGCACATAATAACAGCACAATTGCCAGAAACATTCATTTTTTTTTATGGTCATCAAGTGTTTCTTGCTCAGAGATTTCGAGATCCTCTGTCCAACTTTCATCACTCAAACTCTCCTGTCGGATTT
Source organism: Coregonus lavaretus (assembly GCF_964263955.1). Lineage (NCBI taxonomy): Eukaryota > Metazoa > Chordata > Actinopteri > Salmoniformes > Salmonidae > Coregonus > Coregonus lavaretus. Next base: position 165,080 of record NW_028164736.1, read on the forward strand.
ATCTATAGGTATACACATGCGCAAAGGGGATTTATTTACAATAATAAACCTGGTTTGAGACCTGAATGCTGATAGGCTAAAAGCCGTGGTACAATATATCCGACCATATACCACACGAATGACAAAACATTACGTTTTACTGTTCCAATTACGTTGGTAACCAGTTTATAATAGCAATAAGGCACCTTGAGGGTTTGTGGTATATGGCCAATATACCACGGCTAACAGCTGTATCCAGGCACTTGCGTTGCGTCATGCTTAAGAACAGCCCTTAGCCATGGTATATTGGCCACATACCATACCCCCTTGTGCCTTATTGCTTAATCATAGCAGTTTTTTAATTTATTTTATTTATTTCACCTTTATTTAACCAGGTAAGCCAGTTGAGAACAAGTTCTCATTTACAACTGCGACCTGGCCAAGATAAAGCAAAGCAGTGTGATTAAAACAACAACACAGAGTTACATATGGGGTAAAACAAAACATAAAGTCAAAAATACAAACAGAAAATATATATACAGTGTGTGCGAATGTAGTAAGTTATGGAAGTAAGGCAATAAATAGGCCATAGTGCAAAATAGTTACAATTTCGTATTCACACTGGAATGATAGATGTGCAAAAGATGATGTGCAAATAGAGATACTGGGGTGCAAATTAGCAAAAATAAATAACAATATGGGGATGAGGTAGTTGGGTGGGCTAATTTCAGAATGGCTGTGTACATTTTACATTTACCAGACGCTCTTATCCAGGCTAGTTTTCAGGGCGGGTTTTGAGTGGTCATTGTACTAGAAATTTTAACTTAACCTGGCAACCCTGGTCAGATTGTCAGTTTATGAATTCAGAGCGTCCAGTTGAAGAGTAAAGTTTCCTGAATGTTCTAATCTCACAATGGCAGTCAAGCATCTGGCCTGCTAGCTATCTCCAGACACAAAAGAGAGAACACCCTCACTAAACATTTTTACTTGCCCCTAGCCTAGCTGGTTAGACTATCTGAGTATATTTTCATGTTATTTAGTGGCATAGTGACTAACTAGGCGGCAACAATTTAGTTCAGTTTTAGTCTATGTTTACTGCCACCTGTTGTATTTAACTGGTGTCGTCATTTATAAATTCATCAAATATTCTACACTTTGTGACACTCTATTAGGGTATGAGTGTCACCTCGTACCCAGGCTATTGCAATCAGCGTTTATAAACCTGGGATATCAACAATTCAAAATTGGCCTTAGAGGCATTGACCATAGAATTATATGGGAGTGACCTTACGGAGTAAAGTATTTGCGTAATAACACTTTAGCGAATCACACGACTGCTAGGCGTGGCTCCAAATGGAGGCAAGACACGTATGGAAGACAGGTACGGGTGGAGGGTTAGGAGGAAGATGATTGGTTGGTAGATTAAGCCAATGCCTATGCGCCGGGAGATTCTCCTGTTCTTTCTATTTGCTAACGAAGGCCAAGTTTGACGCGTTGGTCCACCAGACTCTCTGGGAATGAGATTATGGCAGAGTGTAAGATTTAATTGACACTCCCTTAGGGTTCAAATACAGGTTCTATGGAATGCCCTGTAAAAGAAACAATGTATGTGATGCCAGTATGAAAACTTGGGACGAAGGTCTGTTCCAGAATGTTTCTTATTTTGTGACAACATCACTTCAGAAGATCTGTATTTGATTTAGAATTAAGATTTTTTAGCAGAGTGCTTTCCAACTATGTTTTGTCTCAAGGTAAGAAAACAATTAAGATTGGGGTAAAATCTACCCCTAATTTCCAGCAATCTATAATTTATTTACTTAATGTTTTAACTTTTGTCCTTAGTTGTGATGTTAAACAAACAAATTCCACTAATATCAATGAATGTTTTGGATTACATTTTTATGTTAAACGACTGATAATGAATGAAAATACTGTTGTCAATGAAGTTTTGCCTTAATGTCAAAATAACTGATGTGGATGTGGTGGAGGAGTCAGGCGCAGGACACAGAGGCTTCATCCAACAGACTTACTAGTCAAAAGTGCAAAATTAATACACGGCCTCGAAAACAAACAGAGGCGAGCGATTACGCAAACCATGCGTAAAAACACCAAACAAAACAAACAGAGCGAAAACACGCAGCTCCTATCGACAGGCAGACAATAACACACAACACAAGACTAACCAAACGAGAAACTTATAGGAGACATAATTAACCAAACAGGAAACAGGTGTACACAATCAGACAAAACCAAACAGACATCGAAAACATCAAACGGTGATAGCTAATACTCCGGGGACGACGACCGCCGAAACCTGCCCGAACAAGGAGGAGGAGCAGCCTCGGCCGAAACCGTGACACTTAAAATGAAAATGTTGAGTATGTTATTAAAGGTGAACAGGATCGGAGGGGTGCCATCTCGGTAAACCAGCCGTGTCATGTTGTTTTTCTTTATTTGAATGAACAGTTAGGGTTATATTATACTACTGTACCTTATACTACCTTTAATTTATACTACTGTAATTCTAATAATTTAACAATTTTCCAGGTGTTGTGTGTCGAATTCCTGGTGGCACAATCGTCGCCATGCCATTCTTTGGCATCGTGACCAACGCGATGATGCTGAACAGCATCAGCATCCTGTCCTCTATCTTCCAGGTGGGCGCTCAGTGTGTTGCGAGGGAGAGGATGCTATTCATAGTGCCCCCGGTCATCTCAATAGTCCTCACACTGTCAGGCTACGTGCTCTTCATCCTCAGTTACCTGCTGGTGAGAGAAGATGGGGAGATGGTCATCTGGATCGGACTGGCAATAGTGGCGACCATCTTTGTTTCACTAAACTGGTGGGAGAACTACAGCACCCTCTTTGAAAGCTCCTTCCTAAACAGTATATCTGAAGACATGGCGAGATCAAGGAATGTGGTGGAGTGTCCTCTCCGGTCTGGTCCGGATCCTGGTCACGGCGGCCGTGGTGGGGGCGTACGTCCCTCTGTCTGGCAGAGACTGGATGACGGTGACGTCAGTTCCAGAGAACGTGCGGTTGGTGATCCTGATCTTGGTGGCCGTCCAGATAGCGTCATCCGCTCTGTGCCATTGGTTCGTGGTGGTGGCCTGCAAAATGCACGCCATGCGGCGGAGCTTCCTTCTACCCATTTACCTGGCCTCCGTAGGTGTTCTGGCACCTTTCATAGCTCCTGCCATTATCTTCTTCCAGACCTCCAGTGACTCCAGAGGTGCTAACTACACCATCACAGAGTACTGCGATGACATCACATATGGCAGGGGCCTAAGCGGCGATGCTGTGTGGTTCGAGAAGCTAGTCAGGGACATCACTCAAACCCTCTGTCCCCAGGACATGACCAACCGAACAGAAATGGGCCTCTTGGGAAGCTCTGCACTGGTGGTTGGGTTGGATGCTGTGCACTATGTACATCTGGTTCCTCCAGCTTCAGCGCATCGAGAGGACCCAGGACCTGTTTGTGCGGAGGATGTACGAGGGGCCCTTTCTGGAAGCAGTCCACACTGCTCAACACACGTTTTGAGATTCAGAGGAAGAAAAAATTGTAAGTTTATTGAGGATTCTTTGGTGGGTCTGAGGGTTGTTTATGTGTGTGTGGGTGTGACAGAGATTGAAGAGTTGTTTTTATGAAGAGTTGTCAGGTTTTTGCAAAATTTAGATTCTAACATTTCCTCCAGCCACAGGCAAGTTGACTCAGTCACAGTATATCTGTGTGCGACAACGTGGCATGAGAACTATGATGAAATGATTAAAATTATCATCTCAATATTCAGGTACAGTCTGACGCTTTCACAGAATTGACAGAATTAGCAGCTAGAATACATTTCATTTCATTGCAAATCAATACGTCTGTTTCTTTATCAGGCTGGACAAATACAGGCCAAGGAATAACCCCACCAACGATGTGAGCTTCGAGTCCCACATTTGCTTTGATGATGCTTTCAAAGACGTGAACGGTGGTAAAGAACGCCGTGTGAACGAATACGCAGAGGACCTTGGTGGAGGTTATCCGAGAGGTTTACAAGTAAGCAGTGCAACAAATCCTCACAAATGATGATCCAACGTGCACAGAATTAACAGCACATATACTTTATGTAATGTATAATCTGTAAAGAAATGAAGACGCATTGTATGATGTCATAATATAGATATACTAGAAAAAATTGGACATTAACAAGAACATGTTCCCCCCCCCCACACACAAAGCATCCACATATTCCCATGAAAGCCACCAGGGGATGCTCTGCCCACATTCTCCACCATCTGTAACAAGTTAACTGTGAATATGTGTTTCGGAAGAGTGTGTTTCGGAAGAGTGTGTTTCGGAAGAGTGTGTTTCGGAAGAGTGTGTTTCGGAAGAGTGTGTTTCGGAAGAGTGTGTTTCAGGAGAGTGTGTTTCGGGAGAGTGTGTTTCAGGAGAGTGTGTTTCAGGAGAGTGTGTTTCAGAAGAGTGTGTTTCAGGAGAGTGTGTTTCGGAAGAGTGTGTTTCAGAAGAGTGTGTTTCAGGAGAGTGTGTTTCGGAAGAGTGTGTTTCAGGAGAGTGTGTTTCGGAAGAGTGTGTTTCAGGAGAGTGTGTTTCGGAAGAGTGTGTTTCAGAAGAGTGTGTTTCAGGAGAGTGTGTTTCATAAGAGTGTGTTTCGGAAGAGTGTGTTTCGGAAGAGTGTGTTTCGGAAGAGTGTGTTTCGGAAGAGTGTGTTTCAGAAGAGTGTGTTTCGGAAGAGTGTGTTTCGGAAGAGTGTGTTTCGGAAGAGTGTGTTTCGGAAGAGTGTGTTTCGGAAGAGTGTGTTTCGGAAGAGTGTGTTTCGGAAGAGTGTGTTTCAGGAGAGTGTGTTTCGGAAGAGTGTGTTTCGGAAGAGTGTGTTTCGGAAGAGTGTGTTTCGGAAGAGTGTGTTTCGGAAGAGTGTGTTTCAGGAGAGTGTGTTTCGGAAGAGTGTGTTTCGGAAGAGTGTGTTTCGGAAGAGTGTGTTTCGGAAGAGTGTGTTTCGGAAGAGTGTGTTTCGGAAGAGTGTGTTTCGGAAGAGTGTGTTTCGGAAGAGTGTGTTTCGGAAGAGTGTGTTTCGGAAGAGTGTGTTTCGGAAGAGTGTGTTTCGGAAGAGTGTGTTTCGGTAGAGTGTGTTTCGGAAGAGTGTGTTTCAGAAGAGTGTGTTTCAGAAGAGTGTGTTTCAGGAGAGTGTGTTTCAGAAGAGTGTGTTTCAGAAGAGTGTGTTTCGGTAGAGTGTGTTTCAGGAGAGTGTGTTTCAGAAGAGTGTGTTTCGGAAGAGTGTGTTTCGGAAGAGTGTGTTTCGGAAGAGTGTGTTTCAGAAGAGTGTGTTTCGGAAGAGTGTGTTTCGGAAGAGTGTGTTTCGGAAGAGTGTGTTTCGGAAGAGTGTGTTTCGGAAGAGTGTGTTTCGGAAGAGTGTGTTTCAGGAAGAGTGTGTTTCAGGAAGAGTGTGTTTCAGGACAGTGCCTGAAGAAGTGTCTGGAGGAGAACTGGAAAGATGGCAAATAAATTATTTAAAAAACAAAGTAGTCCCAGCAGAAAAAAACATGTTTAAAAAAAAAAAATAAGGGTAAAACGTTATTGTCTTTAGTTCAAAGTAAGCATAAAAGACTAATGGGACTTTCCATGACATTGTCATCAAGGTAAATGGTCACATCAGGGAATGCATACGGTGGACATCACCTCTGATAGCATACAGGTGCTGAACTGAGGCCAAAGGGCATTCTGGTGTTATGAAAAAATCCCTGCATGCTTCAAAGCAGTGAGGTTGGTTCCTACAGTTGGGGTTCTCAGTGTGCTAATATGTAATTCAATCCCAGCACTGCGAACTCAGTGTACACTGCAGACACGCAGAACAGTACGGGTGAGAATAATGTGTCAACTTTCACTCATTTCATCCTTTCAACCTCAGTATTTTCAATAAGGATGATTCATGCGTCTTCAGAGAGAGCCCACCCCTCCCGTGCCAGAGGATCCTGCACACCCCTTTACGGAGGTCGACTGGAGTACAACCCTCCCTCATGGCAACCTGCTGATAGTGCACTTTTAAGGACGAGCTACTGATCCGCCACAAGAAGAGATGGTCTCAGGTGAGACAATGCTGTCAATATCGTTTACAATGCGTGTGTGAAAGGCATAACCCTATACACCTTCGATAGTACACATTCACAAAGCTATGAATTCATCTAAATATGATGGACATGAATTGAAGACGGATGATGACGTTTTATTACACCCAAAGCAATATATTTATTCAGCTCATTCACTGTTTTGGCCGGTCATGTACTTGTACGACATTCTCGGCTGGCGACTCACCAGGAAGTATTTCAAGAGGTTAGAGGAGGGTGAAGATGAGACAGAGCCGAAGGAGAGGATGAAGGTCAACATGACAAACAATATAATGATTCCTTCTATGTCTAGCATCCCTACTTGGATACATTGTTGTTGTATTATTGTTATATATTACAGTGTAAAGGAGGTGGTGTACCTAATAAACTGTCAGGTGAATGTATATTTCAGTATATAGGTGGTGTACCTAATAAACTGTCCGGTGAGTGTATATTTCAGTATATAGGAAGCGGGACTGATGCTTTTGTATTCTGTTAGAAAGAGAAGGATAACACCTATCTCCTGGCTTTGGATGGGGACACAGACTTCCAGCCATCTGTTGTCATGCTCCTGATAGATGGACTGAAACGCTACCCACACGTGGGAGCGGCATGTGGAAGGATTCACCCGACAGGCACAGGTATGTACAGCCCTCGCGTGAATCGTGCCTTTTATAATTAAAGATCAAATTATCATTGTTATGACAATTTGCTTCGGATAAATCTACGATTTGTAAGTAGCCTATGTCACTAGGTGAGTGGATGGTAGCGAATCGACTTGTTCTTTACGCGCCTCAAACTTGGCAATAGTGGTTACCTTGAATGAATTAATGTTGATCCGTAGAGTTGACTGTAGCAATCCTTTGTGTCTTGTTTGACGTTTCTTGCGTTTTCTTGAATTTGTTTGCTTTGGTTTGATTGCGGTAAGAACGGTGAGCTCTCCCACCATCCACACACACACAAAACATTAAAACACCTGTGTGTTTAAATCAGTGTGTTCCACCTATTCCGCTCCAGCCATTACCACGAGCCCATTCCGCTCCAGCCATTACCACGAGCCCATTCCGCTCCAGCCATTACCATGAGCCCGTCCTCCCGAATTAAGGTGCCACCAACCTCCTGTGGTTTATAGATTACCTTGATTCCTAGATGGCGTAGCAGTGCGGTCGTGTATTGTGTTGTGTCCTCTTGTAAATAGTCAGTTTTTTTCGTATATATTTCTCTCTCACTTTCCATCCTTTAACTAAATATACTTTCCTGCAACCCGCCTCACCCAATGTGGAACGGATTCTATTATTTCTTCATACCTTTTATCAAGAACCCACAGCTAAAACTAGCCAGCTAGCCAGCTAACTTGCTATTAGCTATTGCCATTAGCCACCGTTAGCGGTCTTCACCACTGTCCGTGGCCTGCACTACCTACCAGCCAGCTCTAGCCTGGACAATTATCGGCCAGTCTGCACAGCGTGCTATCGACCCTGAGCATTTAGGATTTTCTGCCGGAATCACTGAATCACTGGACCTTAACACCGGATCCTCACAACTAGCTAGCTACAAACGAATGGATGTTGTTGTTGGCTAATCACCACTAATCACTACTTGTCCTAAAGCTAGCACCAGTTAGCCTTGAGCTAGCCTCGAGCCAGGTCCATCTCCCGGCTATCCACCTCTCTGTCAACCGGACGGGACCTCCTAGTGTCGACACGGAGCCCCGCTGATCCATCACAACTGGTCTGTCGACGCAATCGTCTGATGTGGTTTCAACAGGCTTCCCGTTGCGACGACCACGAAGATCCATCTGCTAGCCCCGGCCCGCTAGCACGCACAATCAACAGCTGTGCCTCCTGCTCGCCTGTGCTGTAGCAGCCTACGAACTGCTCCCGGACTCACCTATTGCTGTTCACTGGACCTTATGATCACTCAGCTACACATCTGATGCCCGCTGGACTGTTCCTTTACACGGTACCCCATCCTGTTTATCTGTTTAGCCTCAGCCCAAACTTTCGTCGCCATTACCAGTTGTTGTCTTAGCCCTCTCGATTAACACCTGTGATTGCGTTATGCCTCTCCCCCATGTCAATATGCCTAGCCTATTGCTGTTTGGGTTAGTTGTTATTGTACTATTTCACTGTAGATCCCCCAGAACCGCTCAACCTGCCTCAGATAGCTTCTTTGTCCCACCCCCCATACACGCGGAGACCGGCTCAATTGGTACCTCCAGTGATGCTATCTCTTTCATAGTTACCCAATGCTTAGGTGTACCTCCACTGTACTCATATCCTTCCATATCCTTGTCTGTACATAATGTCCTGAAACTATTCTACAACGCCCGGAAATCTGCCCCTCTTCTCTGTACCCAACGCACTAGAAGACCAGTTCTTAAAGCCTTTAGCCGTATCCTTATTCTATTCCTCCTCTGTTCTTCTGGTGATGTAGAGGTTAACCCAGGCCCTGTAGCCCCCAGTATCACTCCTACCCCCCAGGCGCTATCATTTGTTGACTTCTGTAACCGTAAAAGCCTTGGTTTCTTGCATGTTAACATCAGAAGCCTCCTCCCCAAGTTTGAGTTATTCACTGGGTTAGCACACTCTGCCAACCCTGATGTTCTAGCAGTGTCTGAATCCTGGCTTAGGAAGGCCACCAAAAATTCAGAAATGTCCCGAACTACAACATTTTCCGTCTAGATAGAACTGCCAAAGGGGGCGGAGTTGCAATCTACTGTAGAGATAGCCTGCAGAGCTCTATCATACTATCCAGGTCTGTGCCCAAACAGTTTGAGCTTCTACTTCTAAAAATCCACCTTTCCAGAAATAAGTCTCTCACTGTTGCCGCTTGCTACAGACCCCCCTCAGCCCCCAGTTGTGCCCTGGACACCATATGTGAATTGATTGCCCCCATCTATCCTCAGAGTTCCTACTGCTTGGTGACCTAAACTGGGATATGCTTAACACCCCGTCCGTCCTACAATCTAAACTAGATGCCCTCAATCTCACACAAATTATCAAGGAACCTACCAGGTACAACCCTAAATCCGTATACATGGGCACCCTCATAGATATCATTCGGACTAATTTACCCTCTAAATACACCTCCGCTGTCTTCAACCAGGATCTCAGCGATCACTGCCTCATTGCCTGCGTCCGTAATGGGTCCGCGGTCAAACGACCACCCCTCATCACTGTCAAACGCTCCCTAAAGCCTTTCTAATTGACCTGGCACGGGTATCCTGGATGGATATTGACATCATTCTGTCAGTAGAGGATGCCTGGATGTTCTTTAAAAGTGCTTTCCTCTCCATCTTAAATAAGCATGCCCCATTCAAAAAATTCAGAACTAAGAACAGATATAGCCCCTGGTTCACCTCAGACTTGACTGCCCTTGACCAGCACAAAAACATCCTGTGGCGTACTGCATTAGCATCGAACAGCCCCCGCGATATGCAACTTTTCAGGGAAGTCAGGAACCAATATACACAATCAGTTAGGAAAGCAAAGGCTAGCTTTTTCAAACAGAAATCTGCATCCTGTAGCACTAACTCCAAAAAGTTTTGGGACACTGTATAGTCCATGGAGAATAAAAGCACCTCCTCCCAGCTACCCACTGCACTGAGGCTAGGAAACACTGTCACCACCGATAAATCTATGATAATCGAGAATTTCAATAAGCATTTTGCTACGGCTGGCCATGCTTTCCACCTGGCTACCCCTACCCCGGCCACCAGCTCAGCACCCTCCGCTGCAACTTGCCCATGCCCCCCCCGCTTCTCCTTCACCCAAATTCAGATAGCTGATGTCCTGAAAGAGCTGCAAAATATGTACCCCTACAAATCAGCTGGGCTAGACAATCTGGACCCTTTCTTTCTAAAATTAGCCGCCGAAATTGTCGCAACCCCTATTACTAGCCTGTTCAACCTCTCTTTCGTATCGTCTGAGATCCCCAGAGATTGGAAAGCTGCCGCGGTCATCCCCCTCTTCAAAGGGGGTGACACTCTAGATCCAAACTGTTACAGACCTATATCCATCCTACCCTGCCTTTCGAAAGTATTTGAAGGCCAAGTTAACAAACAGATCACCGACCACTTCGAATCCCACCTCTACGCTGACGACACCATTTTGTATACATCTGGCCCTTCATTGGACACTGTGTTAACAAACCTCCAAACGAGCTTCAATGCCATACAACACTCCTTCTGTGGCCTCCAACTGCTCTTAAACGCTAGTAAAACTAAATGCATGCTCTTCAATCGAACGCTGCTTGCACCCGCCCGCCCGACTAGAATCACTACTCTCGGCGGGTCTGACGTAGAATACCTAGGTGTCTGGTTAGACCATAAACTCTCCTTCCAGACTCACATTAAGCATCTCCAATCCAAAGTTAAATCTAGAATTGGCTTCCTGTTTCACAACAAAGCCTCCTTCACTCATGCTGCCAAACATGCCCTCGTAAAACTGACTATCCTACCGATCCTTGCGATGTCATTTCCAAAATAGGTTCCAACACTCAACTCAGCAAATTGAATATAGTCTATCACAGTGCCATCCGTTTTGTCACCAAAGCCCCATATACTACCCACCATTGTGACCTGTACGCTCTCGTTGGCTGGCCCTCACTACATATTCGTCGCCAAACCCACTGGCTCCAGGTCATCTATAAATCACTGCTAGGCAAATCCCTGCCTTATCTTAGCTCATTGGTCACCATAGCAACACCCACCCGTAGTATGCGTTCCAGCAGGTATATTTCACTGGTCATCCCCAAAGCCAACACATCCTTTGGCCGCCATTCCTTCCAGTTCTCTGCTGCAAATGACTGGAACGAACTACAAAAATCTCTGAAGCTGGAGACACTTAACTCCCTCACTAACTTTAAGCATCATTTGTCAGAGCAGCTTACCGATCACTGCACCTGTACACAGCCCATCTGTAATTAGCTCACCCAACTACCTCATCCCCATATTGTTATTTATTTTTGTTATTTATTTTGCTCATTTGCACCCCAGTATCTCTATTTGCACATCATCTTCTGCACATCTATCACTCCAGTGTTAATACTAAATTGTAATTATTTTGCACTATGGCCTATTTATTGCCTTACCTCCATAACTTACTACATTTGCACACACTGTATATAGATTTTCTATTTTCTATTGTGTTATTGACTGTATGTTTTTGTTTTACCCCATATGTAACTCTGTGTTGTTGTTGTTTTTAATCGCACTGCTTTGCTTTATCTTGGCCAGGTCGCAGTTGTAAATGAGAACTTGTTCTCAACTGGCTTACCTGGTTAAATAAAGGTGAAATAAATAAAATAAATAAATAACCTGATGTGTGATCACCACCACCATGTATCTGCCCCTAGTGATCGTGAGTGTAATTGGCCAAATATTACCACAATATTAAATACACCCAAATTGGCTCCAACAATCATCGTTAGGGATACGTTTTCATCTCTAATAGACAGCTACAAATGAAAAATGTACCCAGCTCATTTTATGGATTTGATTGTTTATTGGAGTTACGCACCAACCAAGACTATTTAAGTTTAAGTTAGCGCGCAACGGTACCTGCTTGTTTCACTAAATGCACTAAAACAATATTGTGTGTGTACACTATATGCACAGTGAAGGTATAATATACATCATACAGATATCTACTCAGTGATATGGATATAGATATCTACTCAGTGATATAGATATACAGTGGGGAAAAAAAGTATTTAGTCAGCCACCAATTGTGCAAGTTCTCCCACTTAAAAATATGGGAGAGGCCTGTAATTTCCATCATAGGTACACGTCAACTATGACAGACAAAATGAGAAAAAAAAATCCAGAAAATCACATTGTAGGATTTTTAATGAATTTATTTGCAAATTATGGTGGAAAATAAGTATTTGGTCAATAACAAAAGTTTCTCAATACTTTGTTATATACCCTTTGTTGGCAATGACACAGGTCAAACGTTTTCTGTAAGTCTTCACAAGGTTTTCACACACTGTTGCTGGTATTTTGTTTTGGGGCTGTCGCTGGGCAACACAGACTTTCAACTCCCTCCAAAGATTTTCTATGGGGTTGAGATCTGGAGACTGGCTAGGCCACTCCAGGACCTTGAAATGCTTCTTACAAAGCCACTCCTTTGTTGCCCGGGCGGTGTGTTTGGGATCATTGTCATGCTGAAAGACCCAGCCACATTTAATCTTCAATGCCCTTGCTGATGGAAGGAGGTTTTCACTCAAAATCTCATGATACATGGCCCCATTCATTCTTTCCTTTACACGGATCAGTCGTCCTGGTCCCTTTGCAGAACAACAGCCCCAAAGCATGATGTTTCCACCCCCATGCTTCACAGTAGGTATGGTGTTCTTTGGATGCAACTCAGCATTCTTTGTCCTCCAAACACGACGAGTTGAGTTTTTACCAAAAAGTTATATTTTGGTTTCATCTGACCATATGACATTCTCCCAATCCTCTTCTGGATCATCCAAATGCACTCTAGCAAACTTCAGACGGGCCTGGACATGTACTGGCTTAAGCAGGGGGACACGTCTTGCACTGCAGGATTTGAGTCCCTGGCGGCGTAGTGTGTTACTGATGGTAGGCTTTGTTACTTTGGTCCCAGCTCTTTGCAGGTCATTCACTAGGTCCCCCCGTGTGGTTCTGGGATTTTTGCTCACCGTTCTTGTGATCATTTTGACCCCACGGGGTGAGATCTTGCGTGGAGCCCCAGATCGAGGGAGATTATCAGTGGTCTTGTATGTCTTCCATTTCCTAATAATTGCTCCCACAGTTGATTTCTTCAAACCAAGCTGCTTACCTATTGCAGATTCAGTCTTCCCAGCCTGGTGCAGGTCTACAATTTTGTTTCTGGTGTCCTTTGACAGCTCTTTGGTCTTGGCCATAGTGGAGTTTGGAGTGTGACTGTTTGAGGTTGTGGACAGGTGTCTTTTATACTGATAACAAGTTCAAACAGGTGCCATTAATACAGGTAACGAGTGGAGGACAGAGGAGCCTCTTAAAGAATAAGTTACAGGTCTGTGAGAGCCAGAAATCTTGCTTGTTTGTAGGTGACCAAATACTTATTTTCCACCATAATTTGCAAATAAATTCATTAAAAATCCTACAATGTGATTTTCTGGATTTTTCTTCCTCATTCTGTCTGTCATAGTTGACGTGTACCTATGATGAAAATTACAGGCCTCTCTCATCTTTTTAAGTGGGAGAACTTGCACAATTGGTGGCTGACTAAATACTTTTTTCCCCCACTGTAGATATCTACTCAGTGATATGGATATAGATATATACTCAGTGATATGGATATAGATATCTACTCAGTGATATAGTTATAGATATCTACTCAGTGATATGGATATAGATATCTACTCAGTGATATAGTTATAGATATCTACTCAGTGATATGGATATAGATATCTACTCAGTGATATAGTTAGATATCTACTCAGTGATATAGATATAGATATCTACTCAGTGATATGGATATAGATATCTACTCAGTGATATGGATATAGATATCTACTCAGTGATATGGATATAGATATCTACTCAGTGATATGGATATAGATATCTACTCAGTGATATGGATATAGATATCTACTCAGTGATATGGATATAGATATCTACTCAGTGATATGGATATAGATATCTACTCAGTGATATGGATATAGATATCTACTCAGTGATATGGATATAGATATCTACTCAGTGATATGGAGATAGATATCTACTCAGTGATATGGATATAGATATCTACTCAGTGATATGGATATAGAAATCTACTCAGTGATATGGATATAGATATCTACTCAGTGATATAGAGATAGATATCTACTCAGTGATATGGATATAGATATATACTCAGTGATATGGATATAGATATCTACTCAGTGATATAGAGATAGATATCTACTCAGTGATATGGATATAGATATATACTCAGTGATATGGATATAGAAATCTACTCAGTGATATGGATATAGATATCTACTCAGTGATATAGAGATAGATATCTACTCAGTGATATGGATATAGAAATCTACTCAGTGATATGGATATAGAAATCTACTCAGTGATATGGATATAGATATCTACTCAGTGATATAGAGATAGATATCTACTCAGTGATATGGATATAGATATATACTCAGTGATATGGATATAGAAATCTACTCAGTGATATGGATATAGAAATCTACTCAGTGAAGGTATAATATACATTATACAGATATCTACTAAGGTCCTCATTCTGTTATATTGCCCCAGGTCCTATGGTATGGTATCAGAAGTTTGAGTATGCGGTGGGCCACTGGCTTCAGAAGACCGCAGAGCACGTGTTTTGGTTATTTCAGTCTGATCGGGGGCCTCAGCCCTCATGGACGACAACGTGATGAAGGGATACACCACCAAGGCCACAGAGGCCGGCCGCTACCTACAGTAGGATCAAGGTAAACCAATTGTTCCTAGTCAACAAGAACACAGACACACACACCTCTGGTAGTAGTCTTGTCTACAGCACCGCTCTCTGCTGCGTCGCAGGTGAAGACCGCTGGCTGTGCACTCTCCTGTCGCAGCAGGGCTGGAGGGTGGAGTACAACGCTGCGTCCGACGCCTACACCAACCCCCCCCAGGACTTCAAGGAGTTCTATAACCAGCGTCGGGCGGCCCTCTACCATGGCCAACACCATCGACCTGCTGGGCTCAGGGTCTCTGACCTCCCAGAGGAACAGCTTCATCTCCAAACCCTTCATCCTTTACCAGATTATCACCATGGCAGCCTCCATCCTAAGCCCAGCCACCATCTGCCTAATGATCTCAGGTACCCACAGCAACCTGTCTGTCAAAAGGCCTCACACAGCTTTAGCTTTGGGGGAGTTTGTCTTTGGAATATAACAGGATACAAACATTTTATTAACACAGGGAAGAAGATGATTATAATTCATAATTCTGGTCCCCTCTCTTTTTCAGGAAGCTTGTCGTTAATCCTACACATCGATCCCAAATACGCTCTGATCCTTGCAACAGTGCCCCCTGCGTTGTACCTGGTCCTATGCTTCAAGCTGAAATTAGACACACAGGTCACCATAGCAGCCATCATGAGTGCCTTGTATGCTTTCCTCATGATAGGAACCGCTCTGTTCATCATAGGTAAATGGTGACACTAGACTAGGATTTCATCTCAATCAACATAATGTAGAACAGCAAGGCTACAAACCTGACTTACAGACTGACTGCCCGGTCAACCTAGTGGGCGATATCAAACTAGAACATTCATTAAATACAAAAAAAATTGAACTTTTGTAGGCTACAAATGTAAATGTTGCTTTCTCTGTAATGATGTTAACTGTAGTATCTATGTTCATCTCAGGTGCTATGGTTGAGGAGCAGACCATTTGGAATCCCAGCGGCCTGTTCATCATAGGCACGGTGCTGACAAACACCATCACAGCAGCGCTCCACCCCAAAGGAGTTCCATCTGGTCGTCATCTACGGCCTCCTCTACTTCATCTGTATCCCCAGTGGCTACCTCCTGCTGACCATCTACTCCATGGTCAACATGAACAACGTGTCCTGGGGCACCCGGGAGACAGGGGGTCAAGGCCATCATCACACAGCGCATCCTACAGGCCAAGTGCTGCTGGGACGGTGTCAACGTGGCCGACCAGAGTGATCAGGTGCCGGAAACGGTGGTGATGGCTGGTGTGCCAAATGTGAACCTTGATCTGATCTTTCAGGACAATAACAGGTAATGACATTTTTGAATGGTTGAAGTCTGGGAATCAATTTAAGAATAGTAGAATACACCAGGTGCAATTTCAAAATGTCACTCAATTAGCCATGTCAAGCTAACAATTTTTTTTATTGGTAGTTAGAACTAGCCAGCTATCTAAACTCATAGTTATCATGGCCGATTACCGACCGAGCACGCAGGGCACGTGCCCAGGGGCTCAGACCTCCAGGGGGCCCCCATTGATTTTGTAAGTCATTCTCACTTAGATATCATATTAACATGGCATAAGTCATTACAAAATGTGTAGAAATGTATCTCCACCCATGTTATTACCTGGTACTTCCTGTATATAACCATGTTATTACCTGGTACTTCCTGTATATAGACATGTTATTACCTGGTACTTCCTGTATATAACCATGTTATTACCTGGTACTCCCTGTATATACCCATGTTATTACCTGGTACTCCCTGTATATAACCATGTTATTACCTGGTACTCCCTGTATATACCCATGTTATTACCTCGTACCTCTACTCCTTATTGTTATTTGTTATTCACTGCGTATTCCTTGTGTCACTATTTCTATTTTATTTTAAACATTTGATCATCCATTTAACTCTGTATTGTTGGGAATGGACCCGTACATAAGCATTTCACTGTTATTCCTCAGTTTTCTCATATCACAACCAACAAACTGTTTTAAAATCACTATTGGCCTTATGGTGAAATCCCTGATCAGTTTCCTTCCTCTGTGGCTACTGAGTTAAGAAGGACGCCTGTATCTTTGTAGTGACTGGGTGTATGGATACACCATCCAAAGGGTACGGAATAACTTCACCGTGCTCAAAGAGATATTCAATGTCTGCTTTTGTTTATTTGTACCCATCTACCAATAGGTGCTCTTCTTTGTGAGGAATTGGAAAACCTCCCTGGTCTTTGTGCTTGAATGATGATCTGTGCTTCAAATTCACAATTCGATTGAGGGACTTTACAGATAATTGTACTGTATGTGTGGGGTACAGAGAAGGGGTAGTCATTCAAAAATTATGTTAACCATTGTTATTGAGCACAGAATGAGTCCAAGCACATTTTTACTCCTGAACTTATTTAGGCTTGCCATAAGAAATGAGTTGAATACTTATTGACTCAAGAGATTTTAGCTTTCATTTTTTATTAATTTCTAAAGTGTTCTTCAAACAAATGTCGACTTTGACATTATGGGGTATTGTGTGTAGATCAGTGACACTAAATGTAATCCATTTTAAATTCAGGCTGTAACACAACAAAATGTGGAAAAAGTGTGAATACTTTCTGAAAGCTCTGTATCTTAATGAAACCATCTGCAGACTGTGTCCTCTGTGTGCTAAAATAATGTCTATATTTACCCATTATGGTGGGCCTGTTTGTATGTGTGGACAGATGTGTGAACTGGCTAATTGATTTATTTAGGTACAGAAACAGGAAGTTTGGAATCTACGCATCTATGATTAAAAGCAAAAAGTTGGAAGATCTGGTTTCTGGAGAAAAATAATATTTTTGTGTCACACAATATTTAGAAGTTCCGATTTTGTTTCTTTACTTCACTGACTCATTGAGGCCAAAATAAACTAAATAAAAGGTCTGATGTCCCATTCCTAATAAACATTTCAAAGTAAAATAGATTATTTGCTGTAGTAGATTAATGCTGTGCAGGGCAGGGGAATGCTGCTATCTTTAAATTAGATTAAATTAAATGAGATGAAATATGAATATGTAATCATTGGCAATGATCCCCCATAGTCCACACACAAGCACGCGCACACGCACACGCACACACACACAAAATGATCCCCCATAGTCCAGGTTGTGTGTTGATTCATTTCATTTGTTTCCCTTTGAAGTTTTCAGAAAACATTCTATAAAAAATAATACAGCAAAAATAACTGATATGGATATCTGTCTTTTCGCTTGGCGTCAGTCCAGATTCCCATGGGATCTGTGTGTGTGTGTGTGGTTGTCGGTTGTTATTGATCTATCACAATGTTCCACTGAGGGACCCAGGAACACACACACACACACACACACACACAGATCCCATGGGAATCTGGACTGACGCCAGGCGAAAAGACAGATATCCATATCAGTTGTTTTTGCTGTATTATTTTTATAGAATGTTTTCTGAAAACTTCAAAGGGAAACAAAGGAAATGAATCAACACACAACCTGGACTATGGGGGATCATTTTGTGTGTGTGTGTGCGTGTGCGCGTGCGTGTGTGCGTGTGCGCGTGCATGTGTGTGTGTGTGTGTGTGTGGACTATGAGGGATCATTGCCAATGATTACACACACACACACACACACACACACACACACACACACACGTTACAGGAGGGGGTCGCAGTTCCGGAGCGACCCACTAGGTGTCATCCTCCGACAACCATAAGCACCTCCTCACTCACAGTCGGGACTAATTCTCTGCCTATTGGTGTCACCTGTGGCTATCTGATTCACCTGTGTATTTATGCCCTCACTTCCCTGTGTTTTCTCTGCTAGTTCCTTGATGTCAAGCAGTACGTATCGGTGTCGGATCACGTGACGGAGTTACAGGTACTCGAGAAGTGTTCTCCCTGTGTCATTGGGTTTTTCCAGTCAGAGTTAGTATTTCATATTGTTTGTTGTCAGCCTGTTTTTTGGAGACCTATGTGCTCCTCATTTGTTTTCATGTATAGTCTGTTGTTTTGTATCCTGGTTTTTGGACCACCAGTAAAGATCCTTGTTTCACCATCACTGCCTCCTGCCTACTGTCTAACCTGCACCGCACCTGGGTCACACCTCACACCAACCCTTGCATGAAATTTGTTATAAAATTGCAAAATTTTCTCTCCGCCCATAGCAAAATAGAATAGATGTTTTTATATATCAATATCACATAATTTCTGGGTAACAATTAAGCATCTTACTGTGATTGTTTTCAATTAAAATAGTCAAAAATAAACAGTTTCTTAGCAAAGAGCAATTTCTCAAGCAAGAATTTTGTTAGGACTGTCTGAGAGTGGTCCGAGTGGGGAGGGGAAAACTGAAAATGTGTTCTTATTGGCAGAGGTTTGGAACTCTCTTTCTTATTTGTCCATTAAACTAATTTACCACATGGTGATGTCACCATATACGGCTAAATCTCCAGCCCACCAAAACAGGCTGAAATTTCAGGCAGTCTTTTCAAACATCTCTTACACTAAAACGGTATCATCATCATGTTCACAATTTCACAGTGTCATTCCAACCTCATAGTGTGGAAATATATATAAAACACAAGAAATTCTAGTTTTTGACTGCACTGGGCCTTTAAAACTGCAATGTTTTCTCTACGCCCCATGACAAAATGTGTAGAATTGCAAGAAATGAACTTTAAAACTAAATGTTTTCTCTCCTCCGTCAAGAGGGGGGCCACTAAAATGTTTTTCTGTGAGGTGGGGGGCCCAAGCCAAATCTAGCTTAGGGCCCCCTAAAGGCTACAGCCGGCCCTGAGTACACTGTTCTAAGTTCTACATAAAATGCAAATTTGTGCAACTCAATTATAAAACGTATTCTCCAAGGCTATATGTGGCATTCCACTTGGCGCATTGTATTATTTGCATATATAATATTTTCATCTAACTTCTTAGTTTAAATCATTCTCCTTTTAAGCTTTCTTTTTTTTACATTTTCTTCTCTTTTGTGTTGAGACAGTTGTGTGGAATGCACACCTAATAATGTTTGATTTCTTTCAATCTAGGAGTGTGGAATTCCATTCTCATCAATATATTGAACAAAGTGAGTATATATTTTTTTAATAGATCTATTACAGATCTATAACACTGAGCTGCTTATATTGGTATAAGTCATGATTATACACTGTAGATATCTGACTTGACTATATAATACGTGTCGTGATTATACACTGTAGATATCTGACTTGACTATATAATAAGTGTCTGTTGGTGAACTTCAGGAAGAGGAGGACTTTTGGAGAGATCTCCAGAAGCTCTATTTGGAACCTCTGGCTGAGGATAAAGAAAAAACAGGAAAAAAAAATCACAAATGACCTACAGGAACTGAGAAATAAGGTATGCCGTCTTCTCATTTCACTGTACGTGATATTAGCATCAAGTAGGTGTTGTACTTTATGTCTACCTCTGGTATTAAAGAGATAGTTTAGTGCTGTTAAAACGATGACTAGTTGGATTGCTCGTCTCGTTCCTATCCCTTTAATTGAAATGCACTTTGTCCTCTTCACACAGGTGACTTTTATCTATTTCATCTGCAACGCCATGAGGCTGGTGGCGACGTTCACTCTTCAGGTCATTGGAAATGCAGTCACCATCAGAATCCCAAAGTACAATATCAATCTGACTCAGACTAGCGGGTATATATATTCATCGATCCAGTAGGATTTATGTTCCTTTTGGGATTTGCATCCTTACTGCTGATCCAGTTCTTTGCCATGTTCTACCACAGGTGATTATTTTCATTACTGATTTATTTATTTATAGGCAGGATCACCTAATTCTAACCCCCACACTTTCCAAATACTCTCTATTCTTCATTAAGGTTTTTTTTTACAATGTAATTTAGTTTTGCCTTCATAAAGCTTTCTCTATGATCCACTAATCCTTGAAATCTATGTTATAGATATTAGTGTCGTTTTGCGTTTGCTCCTTCAGAATTTACACTCTGATCCATTTTGTGGCATTTCTGGGTATGGAGTCCAAGACTGGCAGAAGACTATCAGAATATGACATGCAGGCCAATTAGCATAACCTTGTTGACGATAACATGCAGGCCAATTAGCATAACCTTGTTGACGATAACATGCAGGCCAATTAGCATAACCTTGTTGACGATAACATGCAGGCCAATTAGCATAACCTTGTTGACGATAACATGCAGGCCAATTAGCATAACCTTGTTGACGATAACATGCAGGCCAATTAGCATAACATTGTTGACGATAACATGCAGGCCAATTAGCATAACCTTGTTGACGATGACATGCAGGCCAATTAGCATAACCTTGTTGACGATGACATGCAGGCCAATTAGCATAACCTTGTTGACGATAACATGCAGGCCAATTAGCATAACCTTGTTGACGATGACATGCAGGCCAATTAGCATAACCTTGTTGACGATAACATGCAGGCCAATTAGCATAACCTTCTTGACAATAGTGATGAACATCGTGAGGGCACAAAAAGGGACTAACGCTTTGTTCGCATTTTTCAAATATCACTAAAAGATGTGTCTCTGTAACTTCTCACTCAAACTTCACAGATTCCTGACAGCTCAAAGACAAAGAATTTCTGTCTATAAAGTATCCAGCAACAATCCAGCATAGACAAGGATCTCTATGGCGAGGTCCTATCATGGAGTGGCTCTTAGGTCTAGATTTAATCCGTATCGCGGAATCCGTATTATTATTTTTTTTTAATGGTATTTGTTAAAGCTATAAATGAATGATATATACCCATTGATTGTTGACGAATATAACACGTGTAGCTCAGTTGGTAGAGCATGGCGCTTGCAACGCCAGGGTTGTGGGTTTGATTCCCACGGGGGGCACCAGTATGAAAAATGTATGGGAAAAAAATATGTATGCACTCACTAACTGTAAGTCGCTCTGGATAAGAGCGTCTGCTAAATGACTAAAAATGTAAATGTGATAAATGCCTCTTGAGCTTAGTTCAACAGTCGTACCCCATCAGAACCCCATCAGAACCCCATCAGATCCCCATCAGAACCCCATCAGAACCCCATCAGAACCCAATCAGAACCCCATCAGAACCCAAAATATAAGCTTGTTTAACTCCAATGTTTGTAAGCAAAGTAAATATAAACAAACACTGTATAGTCTCAAAACATGGTTAACTAGAGTCAATTTCCCCGGAAATCTAATTAGCATAATAAACAAATGCCCATAAAATCAGTCAATTTAACCTAGAAATATCTGGGGGATTTTTTGCATTGGATGCGTCTCAATCCACCGCATCTGCCGATCTCGCACTTACGCATTTGCGTTGAAAGGTGAGCAGTGTTTGTCAGACCATGAGACATCCCGAAAATCGGTCTTCTCACGAAAAACTTCTGTAGCGTCCGAACGGTTTGACCTAAAAAAACTATTACGATAACTCTATGGAAAGGGGAACAAGATGGTTGTTTTCCGTTTTGGGACTCGTCTGAAGTCTTTTCTGTCTGTAGCATCCGAACAGTTTGGGCTACACACTAATATGATGAGCCTCTCACGAACACGTACATGTCGGTTGTTTTGCTCTCCCACAAGCCTCACAAGACTCGTCTGAAGGTCCCCCGGAAGCAGTTTCAAAATGGCTTAGACAGGTCTTAGAACTATTATTTTTAATATCATTGGATGGTCAGTCCTTGCATCCATTAGCTCTGTCTATGAATTTGAGAGTGCTTACATTTTCTCCAGGCCCATCCCTCAGCTTTTTACCAAAACAGAGGCGGGGTGTCCGTTTTGTTATTGTTTCGATTAAGGATTCTAATTTTTAAGAAATTGAGCAATTTCCACTCCTTTCATAATTTTCGAGCTTCTATTGAAGAGATACTGTAGATCAGTGTTGGAGAGACAGGGAAGATCGAGGCAGGGTGTGCCAAAGGGCAGTGGGACGGAGTCGAACCCATGCCGATTCGAACCCCTAGGTCACACACGATTGAAATGTAAAGGTAATTTCCTATTGAGCCGACATATGCAGCGTTTAAAAAAATAAAATATTCCGTGATATGTATTGACTGATGCCCTTAACGGTAGGAGTTGCAGTTAAAAATATAATTAGGAGTCACAGGGGTGCTGCAGTTGTTACACAATTAAATACAGTAGTTCTGAGGGAGAATGTTTAAAGCAGTATTGATATTGTTTTAGTTCACCTTTATTTAACCAGGAAAAGACCCTTGCTGTTAGAAACCACTTTTGCGTGGGCAGCGTGTACAAACAATACAAGACAGGGACAAAACATTAAACTACAGCAGTCAACACAGCATACTGTAACAAAAGGATTGTAAATCTCTGGGAATTGTGATACAGTATAAATGTTATCGTATTGTGCCATTTCATGTGTGATCGACCGTTTTAGCTTGGAATCTTTGTGGGCTTACCCTTTTTTATTATCAAATGCTGTGATTGTTGTCAGTCACTTCCTTGTAGTATAATTATTTTTCGAACACCCTTGTTGAGTGAAGCACTATTATCCGTATATTTAAGTATGGTGTGTCACACTATATATTGCACTGATTTGTTGAGATTTCTAATGAACTGTTGGTGGAGTTTGTTGTGTATTTATTTCGTAACTGAATAGATTGTTTAAAGCCTTCATACTGATAGCAAATTGTGCCTAATTTCATGTTGTATCCGTTTTCTAATCAATATTTCCAAAATAAAACTATTTTTATACTGCACGTCTCAGAATTTTCATCTGATTAAACTAAATCAAAGTTTTGATTGAAGACTGAGATAAGGCCTGTGATGTTTTAAATGTTTTGTTTTTACAACAGAAAAAAACCAGTAAACAAGACGTATAGACGTACAAGATCAACATCCAACAGTTAGACAGGCTAGGTAGACAGGACTGGAGAGCTAAGACAGGACAACATATAATAAAAATGTTGTGTGTTTTAGAATTTGTGTACTACTGCTTGTCTGGCTGCATCCATACAGGCCCTTGCAGGGTATGATGGCCCTGATATCTTTACTATTTGGAGGTGGTTTTCAACGTCACATTTTTCTTTTGATTATTTCATTAACCTACATCATGTTATTTCAAGTTATCCCTTTGGAG
This sequence comes from Coregonus lavaretus, assembly GCF_964263955.1. NCBI lineage: Eukaryota > Metazoa > Chordata > Actinopteri > Salmoniformes > Salmonidae > Coregonus > Coregonus lavaretus. The sequence goes on from NW_028164736.1 coordinate 188,713, forward strand.
TGCAATATCACGTTGTAAAAAAAAAAAGCCTAAATTGGGCAGTTGACAGCATTTAGGGCTGTTCAGTGATAAATGATAGACTTTTCAAATGTTTTATGCAACATATTACTTGGCAAGTGACTTGATGCCTAGTGTGCCAAACGCGATTTAGAGTGACGAGTGTGCTGATATAACGGTATTCAAAAATTCAGTACAATATTCCTATCACATTATTTAAAATATCAGAATTTGTAAAAAAAAAAAAAAAAAAAAAAGGATTATGCATGCCAACATATTAGGCAATAATTAAGAGAAGGCAAAGTGATCGTGTCAGGCGAAAATGATATCAAAAAACGTTTTATCATTGCAACATTTGATGTACTGTCGGCTATAGTCACATTCACCGCGGTTGTCTGAAGCGTGCTGTAGAGTTCACAGCTGGCGATGATGCCTCATCGCGATTGGTTGTTCCCCCGTCATTTGTAACAAACGCCAATGAGCATCATCACTATTTTTCCCTTTGCGGGACCTCAAACTGTCGTGATTACCAGCTGAGATAAAACTTTTATATGAGTTGATTTTAATCCTGGCCCAAACTTTGTCAGGGCAGTGTCTTAACATCATCCTAAAATGTACTCTGAGCTGGGAGTTTTTTTTTTTTTAGTCTTAACAGGATTCCTAGGACCTTTTGTGAGATGCTTTGTGGATACGGGCCCGGGACTCTTGTAACAGACTGTTAAGTTAACACACTTAATATTTGGGTCTGGTTTGCGAGATCATATGAATTCAAATGAACAAGTTTTGAGCTTGAGTTGACCCTGTGGTGGTAAGACTATAGACATGGAATACTGAACAAGTCACTTAAAACGAATCTCATCCCCAGGTCAGCAATCACCCCTGAGGAGCCTGCAGTGTGTGTGTTTGTGTGTCTTTTAAAGATACTGCAGTGTGTGTGTGTGTGTGTGTGTGTGTGTGTGTGTCTTTTAAGATACTGCAGTGTGTGTGTGTTTTAGGGTACTGTGATGTGTGCGTGTGTGAATTAGAACAATCTTTTAATGGGCACCAGTAGAGGCAGATGACTTAACCATCCTGTCCATTTCAATTAGAAAGAACTGCTGCTCTCTCTCTCTCCCCCTCTCTCTCTCTCTCTCTCCCCCTCTCTCACACACTCCCACGCATGAACACTCACTCACGTACACACTCACTCACGTACACACACACTCACGTACACACACACTCACGTACACACTCACTCACGTACACACACACTCACATCCACACAGAGCCTCTGTCCCTTTGTTTTGCTCCAACACACAGACAAAATAATCACTCTGAATTAATATTACATTAACAAGAACACAATATAATTTTCTCACTCTGAATTAATATTACATTAACAAGAACACAATATAATTTTCTCACTCTGAATTAATATTACATTAACAAGAACACAATATAATTTTCTCACTGAATTAATATTACATTAACAAGAACACAATATAATTTTCTCACTCTGAATTAATATTACATTAACAAGAACACAATATAATTTTCTCACTGAATTAATATTACATTAACAAGAACACAATATAATTTTCTCACTGAATTAGTATTACATTAACAAGAACAAAAAATTATTTCCTCACTCTGAATTAGTATTACATTAATAAAAACACAAAATAATTTCCCCACTCTGAATTAGTATTACATTAATAAAACACCTCATAGATTAGCCTAATCCAATCCTTGTAGAAATTACTCAGTGTCTGTCTGACTGATGGTCTGTCTGTCTGTCTGGGAGTGTAAATTAAAACACGACCACCATTAGTCAAGTAGAACAACTGAACAACAAGATGAGAGTAGAGAGCGAGGGGGGGGTTCAGAGGGAGAGAGGGGGAGGGGTACAGAGAGAAGGAGAGAGAGGGGGAGGGGTACAGAGATAAGGAGAGAGGGGGGGAGGGGTACAGAGATAAGGAGAGAGGGGGGAGGGGTACAGAGAGAAGGAGCGAGGGGGGAGGGGTACAGAGAGAAGGAGAGAGAGGGGGAGGGGTACAGAGATAAGGAGAGAGGGGGGAGGGGTACAGAGAGAAGGAGAGAGGGGGGAGGGGTACAGAGATAAGGAGAGAGGGGGGAGGGGTACAGAGATAAGGAGAGGGGGAGGGGTACAGAGATAAGGAGAGAGGGGGGAGGGGTACAGAGAGAATGAGAGAGAGGGGGAGGGGAAACAGAGATAAGGAGAGAGAGGGGGAGGGGTACAGAGATAAGGAGAGAGAGGGGGAGGGGTACAGAGATAAGGAGAGAGAGGGGGAGGGGTACAGAGAGAAGGAGAGAGAGGGGGAGGGGTACAGAGAGAAGGAGAGAGAGGGGGAGGGGTACAGAGAGAAGGAGAGAGAGGGGGAGGGGTACAGAGAGAAGGAGAGAGAGGGGGAGGGGTACAGAGATAAGGAGAGAGGGGGAGGGGTACAGAGATAAGGAGAGAGAGTGGGAGGGGTACAGAGATAAGGAGAGAGAGTGGGAGGGGTACAGAGATAAGGAGAGAGAGTGGGAGGGGTACAGAGATAAGGAGAGAGAGTGGGAGGGGTACAGAGATAAGGAGAGAGAGTGGGAGGGGTACAGAGATAAGGAGAGAGGGGGAGGGGTACAGAGATAAGGAGAGAGAGGGGGAGGGGTACAGAGATAAGAGAGAGAGGAGGAGGGGTACAGAGATAAGAGAGAGAGGGGAGGGGTACAGAGATAAGGAGAGAGAGGGGAGGGGTACAGAGAGAAGGAGAGAGAGGGGGAGGGGTACAGAGATAAGGAGAGAGAGGGGGAGGGGTACCGAGATAAGGAGAGAGAGGGGGAGGGGTACAGAGATAAGGAGAGAGAGGGGGAGGGGTACCGAGATAAGGAGAGAGAGGGGGAGGGGTACAGAGATAAGGAGAGAGAGGGGGAGGGGTACAGAGAGAAGGAGAGAGAGGGGGAGGGGTACAGAGATAAGGAGGGAGAGGGGGAGGGGTACATAGATAAGGAGAGAGAGGGGGAGGGGTACAGAGATAATGAGAGAGAGGGGGAGGGGTACAGAGATAAGGAGAGAGGGGGAGGGGTACAGAGATAAGGAGAGAGAGGGGGAGGGGTACAGAGATAAGGAGAGAGAGGGGGAGGGGTACAGAGATAAGGAGAGAGAGGGGGAGGGGTACAGAGATAAGGAGAGAGAGGGGGAGGGGTACAGAGATAAGGAGAGAGAGTGGAAGGGGTACAGAGATAAGGAGAGAGAGGGGGAGGGGTACAGAGATAAGGAGAGAGAGGGGGAGGGGTACAGAGATAAGGAGAGAGAGGGAGGAGGGGTACAGAGATAAGGAGAGAGAGGGGGAGGGGTACAGAGATAAGGAGAGAGGGGGAGGGGTACAGAGATAAGGAGAGAGGGGGAGGGGTACCGAGATAAGGAGAGAGAGGGGGAGGGGTACAGAGATAAGGAGAGAGAGGGGGAGGGGTACAGAGAGAAGGAGAAAGGGTGGGAGGGGTACAGAGAGAAGGAGAGAGGGGGGGTACAGAGATAAGAGAGAGAGGGAGGGGTACAGAGATAAGGAGAGAGAGGGGGAGGGGTACAGAGATAAGAGAGAGAGGGGAGGGGTACAGAG